>NW_022437050.1:5227073-5273764 GCF_009761245.1 Sapajus apella
GTGAGGCTGCCCACCCAGGTACCCAACTCAGTCAGTTACAAAACAGGGACGAAGGCAGGAGGATGCTCGGTGTCACCGGGTAGGACAAGGCGCTGGGCGTGCGGGGGGTGTCCCTGCAGCCCCCCTAGAGAGGGGGCGTGCGGAAATGGATCTTCTTAGCTGTTTCCACGTCAGACTTGGCGACCAGGAACCGCATCTTCTTCCCCCCATGGCGGATCAGGTCCACGGCTCTGAAATCCACACCAGAGGTGAGGCTGGGCAGGGGGGCACCAGAGAGGCCCCACGGGGTACAGCCCAGCCTCTCCTGCCGCCCCAGGTCCCCTCCCCTGAGCAGGGTGTCTGGGAGGAGCAGCGGGGCATGCAAGCGGTGGGGGTACCTCAGGTAGCCGAGGCCAAGGAGGCTGCTGCCGTTCACCTCCAGAATGCGGTCCCCCAGCGACAAGCGCCCATCGGCCGCTGCGGGGCTGCCCGGGAGCAGGGTCTGGATGTAGAGCCCGGGGGTGCCCAGGCGGGTGTGCTGGGGACAAGCAGAGGCCTCAGGGTTCTCTGCAAGCCTCTGACACTCGCTGTCCCCAGTGAGGACCCCCGCAGTCCCTCCCTTGGCACCAACAGGTCCCCGTGGCATCCAGCCAGGCCCACTCATGGTTGTCACGTGGCCCTCCAGAAAAGCAGTGGACACCACCATCCCCACAGGCCCAGGACAGACCCTGAAGGCTTGAGGACAGAAGCAAGAGACAGCAGGCCCAGGGGGTGTGGCCATTGGACAGGCTGGGTCCTCCGTCCCAGCTACAGGGGGCCACCCCACTCTCCTCCCCAAAGGCCTTCGTGTGGCCATGTGGCCACTCAAGCTGCAGCCAGGCTTCAGTGAATGGAGCCAGGCAGCCTGCATGGAGGTGGGGCAGGGGCCCGGGCCACTCACCATCCCATCAATCAGGCCCATTCCCAGCCCTGAGGGGCCTCGTTCCAGCTCCACCATGAAGACGTAGCAGAAATCCTCGGTGCTGGAGCTGCGGCTGGAGGGGGCTAGAGGTGACTCATCCTCGGGGGCTGCAGAGTCTCCTGGATAGGGGCCAGGAAAATTGGGTGGGAGTGAGGCACCAGGAGTCAGGTTGAGGAACGGGATGTCCTGGCCGGGCTGCCTCTGCGGGGGGTCAGGGACAGGGAAGGCCTCCTGTGGCTCCCAGGAGACACCGTTCAGGCAGAATGCAAACGGCAACCCAGACATCAGGGTTGGGGTCTGCCTGTGGGTGACACCCCCATGTGCCCTGAAGGAGCACCTCAGTCCCCGCCTCCGGCAGCCCCATGACACTGCCCCTCTCTGGAAAGGCTTTTTTTGGGCTCCAGGGCCCCATGCATTCTATGCCGCCTCCTCAGCAGTCTCTGCCCTTCCTCCTCCTCCCTCCACACCCAGATGTGACTATGTGAACCCGAGGGTTCCCACCACTAACCAGACTTGGACCCCAGGCCCTAGCCCAGCCCAGCCCAATCACCTGCCCCGAGATCACCCTCTTCATAATGGCAATCCTGCCGTGGGGGAGCTTGGGTCAGAGATAAGCTGTGCACCTGGGCAGGTAGCCTGCCTGGGACCCAGCTTGGCCAGGTGGCCTCAAGCCACAGGGCACACTCTGGACTCTGCACACACACACCCAGGACACTGTGCTCCTGCAGGGCACACCCAAGCCCTCACCAGGGGCCAGGGCCAGCTGGGTATGCTTCACCCTCAATGCCCTCCCCAGCCTAGCCCAGCTGCACACACACACATGCAATTACACCCATGCGCACACTCATGCACACACCCATATGCGTGCAAACACACAAGCACACACACTCATATGCACACACAGATGCACATGCACAAGCACATCCATGCACACGTTGAACATACCTATCCACAAGCACAGGCCCTGCCCCAGAGGGTTCCAGCTCCACCTCCTCCCTGAAGACCTCTGGGTTTCCCCTCAGCACATCCTCTCCACTGGCTCAGCCATCCCTTCCTCTGCCCCCGGTGCTGGAGTGACTCAGCACTTTCTAGACCTTTTCCCTCCCAGATCACAGACATGTCAGTGACCGCTCAACCTAGCGGCCGTGTGGCTGAGCTGTCCCAAGTCCTCTCCATCTGGCCCCCATCCCAGGATGCAGGTGTCCGTGGGGCAGGTGCTGAAACCCAGGACCCCAAGGATGGAATGACCTTGAGGGGACCGGCCATCAGGGTGCTGTGCAGGGTGTGGGGTGGGTGGCCAACCTGAGCACTGGGCAGGCCTCACCTTCCAAAGCTGCACCCGGGAGGCCTCTGGGTCCGTTCCTCTGCCTTTCTGGGAGTGCTTTGCCACACGGGCCGCTCGGCACTGGCCAGTCGGGGTCCCTGGGCTCAGGGCCCAGTGGAGTGCTGGGAGGCGTGAGCAAGCAGGACGAGTCCTTGTGTGGGGGGCCAGCCTGGGAGCCCCCACGGCCAGGCTGCCTTCCAGAGGGGGTCTGTGGCCAGGGAGCCCCCCTCAAGGGAAGAGTACGCTCCAAGGCAGCTTCCCGGGCTGCTGGGCCAGGGTCCCTGGAAGCCAGGGGGCAGCTCGGGGCCTCCAGGTGCCCCTCAGGGATGGCGTGGTGCACACCCTGGGGAGAGGAAGGGCAAGAGCTCAGGCAGAGGAGGCGTGGCCAGGTGGGCACAGCACTAGGGTGACAGGGACAGCTTGCAGGCAGAAGGGCCCTCAGGCGGGGATAGAGTCAGAAAAGCACTCCTGGCAGTCCATGCAGCCTGACATGATCCAAGAGGTCAGGGGGCTCCTCTGCCATCGGAAGCATGGCCTGGGCTGGGCCAGGACTCCCAGCGCCCCTGGAGCTCCTGCCTGCTGTCCCCAGCCCAGCTTCCAGGCCCTCTCCTGTCCTCCTGCACTGGGGGCATGCTGGCTGGGCCCCTCCCTGCATACCTCGGGGAACGTTGGCTGGGTCCCTTCCCTGGGAATCTCAGAGCATGCTGGCTGAGTCTCCTCCCCGGGTACCTCGGGGCATGCTGGCTGGGGAAGCCCTCCCCAGGTACCTCGGGGCAGGCTGGCTGGGGGGCCCCGCTGCCAGGGCTGGGTCTGCTCCGCAGGCCCCACAGAAAGTGGCGGATGTAGAGCAGGTGCTGGTAGATGCTGTCGTCCAGGCAGTCAGCTTCCAAGTCCACCTGGAAGCCCTCGCTGGGCAGGACGATGGGTGGGGGGTTTTCATAGGACTCCAGGACGTCCTCTGTAGGGGAGAGAGGATGCCCGTGATGGGTGAAGCTGCCTCCCTCACCAGGCTGCCCCGCCCAGTGCTGTGGGAACCCAGGGACCAGCAGATAGAGCCAAGTCCCTTGATCTGTGGACACAGGAGGCTGGGATCCTGGCCATAGTGACCGGTCCCACCCTGGCTCTCATCCCTTCTGAATCCCCACTGACCACCTGGTATGAAGTCCAAGCATCTCAGGACTGAGAATAGGGCCTCGTGTCCAGGAACCCTCCAGCCCCACTGAGCTGCTCTGTACCCGGGCCTATCTCTGCCCTGCTGGAGTCCCCAGGTAACTGGAGCTCCTCTGGCCCCGCTGAGCTGACACAAGCTCCTCCCAGGGCAGGAGCCAACGGCCTCCCTGCAGGCTTCCTGGGACCTGAATGGCCTATGTCCAGGCTGGTCTCTGTCCCTGGGAACACGGGCACCTTTCAGGAGGCAGAAGAACTGTGTGCACACTGAGCTCCTAACTCCCAGCACAGCCTGCCACGTAGCAGGCCACAAAAATGACTCAATGGGGAGGGAGGATGCCCACACCCAGTGCTAGATGACCCAGGGCTGTGGGACAGCATCCAAGGCCCCATCGCCTCTGCCATCCTGTACTATTTTGTTGATGTGTTTACATATAACGCTAATGAAGGAAAATGTGTGAATAATCTACACATTAAAATGCACTCCTGGCCAAGCGAGGTGGCTCACGCCTGTAATTCCAGCACTTTGGGAAGCCAAGGCTGGCAGATCAATTGAGGTCAGGAGTTTGAGACTAGCCTGGCCAACATGGTGAAACTCTGTCTCTACTAAAAATACGAAAATTAGCTGAGCATGGTGGTACACACCTGTAGTCCCAGCTACTTGGGAGACTGAGGCAGGAGAATGGCTTAAATCTGGGAGGCGGAGGTTGAAGTGAGCAAAGATTGCACCACTGCACTCCAGCCTGGGTGACAGAGCAAGACTATCTCGGTAAGTAACTAAGTAAATAAATAAATAAATAAAATTTACCCGTGGCTGGGCCAGGTGGCTCATACCTGTAATCCCAGCACTTTGGAAGGCCAAGGCAGGCGGATCACCTGAGGTCAGAAGTTCAAGACCAGCCTGGCCAACACAGTGAAACCCTGTATCTACTAAAAATATAAAAATTAGCTGGGCATGGTGGCACGCACCTGTAACTCACCTACTTGAAAGACTGAGGCAGGAGAATCGCTTGAACCTGAGAGGTGGAGGTTGCAGTAAGCCAAGATTGCACCACTGCCCTCCAGCCTGGATGACAGAGTGAGACTCTGCCTCAAAAAATAAAATAAATACAATGCACCCATATGAATGCATGTACACATATATATGCACACAGATCCCTCCGTGTGGAAGCCTGCATGTGCATGTACACAGGACAGGTGCTCAGGGATGCCTCCCCATGGCCATGTGCCGCCTCTGCTCCCTTCCTGGGCAGCCATGCAACTGGGGAGGCCCCATCCTCCAGCTTCATGAGGAATGAGGGTAACTGGGACCTGAGCCTGGAGACTGGAACTTGGGCAAGGACTCTTAACTTCTTGACAATCCGCTGTGGAGGTCCCCAGGTGAGGGATGGGGCAGGGGGTCTTCCAGATGGAGGCTCCACAAGGGAAGTCCCCAGGAGGAAGGGCTTCCACACTCACTTCAGATGAAATGAGAGCTCAGGGTGCCTCCAGGCTCCATCCAGCTCGGAGCGAGTATCCCACCAAGTCCCCAGCCCCTTCCTGCCCTGGGGTGGGGCTTACCTGACCTGAAGGCGTCAGGGCTGTCCTGGGTACCTGGCTCCCAGGCGCTCATGGGGCCCATGGCCGAGGCCAGCTGGTAGTGAGTCAGCAGCCGGTGCAGCTGTGCTGGGCTCAGGGCAGGGAACGCAGCCCGCAGAGCTGCCCAGCTCATCTGGGTGACAAGAAGGAGCTCATGGTCACAGGCCTCTGGGGGCAGACCCCAGCCCAGGGAGGGGCAACCTCCATGGGTGGCTGGGGGTGGCCGGCTGAGGGGCGCTGCGGTCCTCACTCCCACCAGGGGCCATCTGTGTCACAGCAGCAGTTCACCCTGGCACTTCCTGGCAGCTGCTTCAGGGAGAGGCCGGCAGGTGCCATCGGGAAGCCCCTGCCCAGGGAACCCACCCCCATCTCAAGCAAGTGCCCACCTTACACTGCGGCCACCAAACAGAGAAACCACTGCTGGGAAACGAGCAGTGAAATCCGATTCCTACCTCCAACAGCGGAAAAGAGATCAAGTTGGCTGAAGTCCTGACTGGAAGGCAGGAACATTCGCCACCCAGGTGACAGGAGGCAGGGAAAGCATTTTGTTGTTGTTTTGTTGTTTTAGGTTGGGCTGCAGTTGCTCTGTCATAGCTCACTGCAGCCTTGACCTCCCGGGATCAAGTGATCCTCCCACCTCAGCCTCCTGAGTAGCTGGGACCACAGGCATGCACCATTATGTCCAGCTAATTGGTTTTGCTGTTTCTTTCTTTCTTTTTTTTTTTGGTAGAGATGGGGGTCTCACTATGTGAGTCTCAAATTCCTGGCCTCAAGCGATCCTCCTGCCTCAGCCTCTCAAAGTGTTGGGATTACAGGTGTGAGCCACTGCGCCCGGCCTGGGAAAACTTTCCAGGCAAGTCAAAAAGCATCTGCCATAAGGAAAGGGTGAATTCTTCCCATGAAATTAAACAGCCTGTGCGCCCCCTGGGACTTCCGTCATCGTCCTTCTGGGGTTCCCTTCCCGGCTCCCAGCTGGTTCTTATTTTCTGGAATTCACTTCTTCAGTTCTCTGGTTCCTCCTGTTTCCATGGAACAGATCTTCTAGTAGCTTCTCGAACGGGGCACTCACAGGAAAACCACTGCTCCAAGTGCTGGGAGTCTTCATCCCCACCCTGGACTGGTCCTCTGGCTGGCCCAGAACTCCAGGCCGGAGAGCGTCACCATTCGGATTCTGCAGGCACCGCTTTGTCCTGTGACTCCCATGCTGCTCTGCCGAAAGCATCCTGAGTGCAAATCTTCAGGATGGACCTTACACTGATTCCTGTCTGGAAGCCTGTGGTTCTCTGTGCCCAGCATCCTGTAGTCCTGGGATGCGGAGTTTGGGCGCAAACCCTGGCCTGGCCCAGCCTCCAGGGCCTCACCCTCTCTGTGGCTTTTTCTGGACTCCCACTGTTTGGATGCCGGCCTCGCTGATGGGGCCTCCCTGTTCTCACCTTTGCTTCCTCTGTTTCTCTCCCAAGTTTTACTGCCAAAATCCAGGGGCCTGGGCTGCGGCTACCAGCTGTCCATGCTGATGGACAGTCAGTGTTAAAAGCCTTATGTAGGAGGGGCAAGGGCACAGCACCATCCCCCAGCCTCAGAAGGTCCTCCTTCAACACCTCTACCCCCCACCACCCTCACCCACACACACCCCAGTTCACGAAAGCCTCTGGTTTGCCTGGGGGTGGTTCTGTTTAATTGTGAGTTCCTAGAACTGTGTCTACTCTCACTTCTGTGGTTGGTCCAGGGTTAGTGTCAGAGGGGGACAGCTGTCAGGGCCGAGAGATCAGCTTCAAGGAAACAGAACCCTCTCCCCTCCCTCCCACCTCTCCTTCTCTCCCTCCCTCCCTCCATCTCTCTCTTCCTCCGTCTGTTTCTCTCCCTTCCTTCCATCTCTCTCCCCTCCTCCTCTCTCCCTCCCTCTCCCCTCCATCTCTCCCCCCTCCATCTCTCTCCCCTCCTGCTCCCTTACCCTCCATCTCTCCCCCCGCTCCATCTCTCCCCTCCCTCCATCTCTCTCCCCTTCCTCCATCTCTCTCCCCTCCTCCTCCCTCTTCCTTTCTTCCCTTCTCCCCCTCTCCTCCCCACCTTCTTCTCTCTCCCCCCTCCTTCTCTCTCTCCCTGTCTCTCTTTCTCCCTTCTTACCCCCACTCCCCCATCCCTCCGTCCCTCTCTCTCCCTGCTCCTCGCCCTCCTTTCTGGTGGTCTCTGGACTTGGGAGCTTTGCTTCCCACCCTCTACAACCCCCTTTTCAGGTTTTGGCATCAAGGAATTACTGGTGTTTTAAAGTGAGATAGGGTTTCTTCTAGTTTCTGGTAAGAATTTGGGTACTAATGGTATTATTTCTTAAGGTTTAAAATAATTCACCAATGAAACCATCTGGGTCTTGAATCTTCTTCGTGAGAAAGTGTTAAAATAATAATTTGCTTTTGTTTTTTGAGACAAGGTTTCATTTCTGATGTCTAGGCTGGAGTGCATTGGCACAATCATGGCTCACTGCAACCTCAATCTCCTGGGTCCCAGGAACCCTCCTGCGTCAGCCCTCTAAGTAGCTGGGACCACAGGCATTCACCACCATGCCTGCCTACTTTTTGTGTGTGTATTTTTTGTAGATTTGTGTGTACTTTTTGTAGAGACAGGCCAAGTTGTGCAGGCTGGTCTTGAACTCATGGGCTCAAGGGATCCTCCTGCCTCAGCCTCACAAAGTGCTGGGATTACAGGCGGGAGCTACCGCACCTGGCCTTTTAGTTTCTTTAACGCATGCAGGACCATTCAGATTTTTAACTTCCTGTTGAATCAGTTTCAATATTCTTTTTCTTATTTATTCATTTCATCTAAATTGTCAAATTTATCAGCAAAAAGTTGGTTATGATCTCCTCTTTCTACTAATTTTTAATGTAGAATCTGAGTGATGTTCTCCTTTTTATTTTTGATACTAGCAATTGTGTTTTCTCTTATTCAACTTTTCTATTTTTATTTATTTATTTTTTGAGACAGTCTCACTCTGTCGCTCAGGCTGGAGTGCAGTGGTGTGATCTCAGCTCACTGCAGCCTCCACTTCCAGGGTTCAAGCAATTCTCCTGCCTCAGCCTCCCAAGTAGCTGAGATTACAGGCACACACCCCTACACCCGGCTAATTCTTGTATTTTTAGTAGTGATGAGGTTTTACCATGTTGGCCAGGATGGTCTCAAACTTCTGACCTCAGGTGATCCACCTGCTTCAGCCTCCCAAAGTATTGGGATTACAGGCATGAGCCGCTGCGCTCAGGCTCTTATTCAGCTTTTCACACAACCATCCCCTGACTTTATTGATCATCTCAACCATATTTGTTTCCTATTTCACTGATTTTTAGCTCTCATCTGTCATTTCCTTCTGCTCTCCTTGAGTTTGATTAGTCGTTCTCTTTCTTGCCTCAAGATTATTCATTCTTAGCCTTCCTTGTTTTCTAATATATACATATGAGGCTTAACTTTTCCCCAGAAAACTGCTGTAACTGCAGCCCACGTTTGGATATTTTGTATCTTCATTATTGCTGATGAGCTTAATGCTGAGCTTTGGCAAGCTTTTGGTAAGGCTCAGATGGCCTCTGCTGGGTCCTCACCCCAAGGTTCGTTTGTTTCTTCGTTCCTTCCTTCCTTCTTTCATCCCTCCCTCTCTTTCCTTCCTTCCTTCATTTTTCTTTCTTTCTTATAGTTGGGATATTCCTCTATTGCCCAGGTTGGAGTGCAGTGGTGTGATCATAGCTCACTGAAGCCTTGAATTCCTGGACTCAAATGGCTGCCTCAACCTCCCAAGTAGCTGGGACTACAGGCATTTGCCCCATGCCTGCCTCTCACCCCAGGGTTTCCACTGAGGGCCTGGCGTTTACTTCCCAAGGGGCCCTGGACTCTTCATCTCTGTCTCCGCTGCATTGGGAAACCACCACAGATTCTGCTCTTTTCTTTTCTTTTTCTTTTTCTGAGACAGAATTTCGCTCTGTTGCCCAGGCTGGAGTACGGTAGCATGATCTCGGCTCACTGCAACCTCTGCCTCCCAGGTTCAAGCAATTCTCCTGCCTCAGCCTCCTGAGTGAGTAGCTGGGACTACAGGTGCGTGCCACCACGCTTGGCTAATTTTTTGTATTTTTAGTACAGACAGGGTTTCACTGTTTTAGCCAGGATGGTCTTGATCTCCTGACCTTGTGATCTGCCCGCCTCAGCCTCCCAAAGTGCTGGGATTACAGGCATGAGCCACACACCCGGCCTGCACTCTTCAAAGTTTCTGGTTTAGTTTTAAAGCCTCTCTCCATCGCACTCCCTGGAGATTCAGAAAGTTGCAAGTGTCTCAGGGAAAAATCGGGCGTGCATTTCAGGCCCTGAAGTCTCTGAGCTTATCTCTCGCCTGTGAGATGGCCAGTGCTGTGCTGTTCGGGTTTCTGTTTCCCCAGCAGTGGCCCCTGCCTGGACAAAGCCTGGATTCTCAGCCTCACACCATAACCTGCTTCCAGGACAGCCAATATCCCCATGGAAAAGCAACAGGACCCACAGGTCAGCTCTTTGTGAGGCTCACCATCTGCGGTCTGCCCTCTCCTCATCCTTCAGGAGCTCTCATGCCTTTCAACCGATGACTGTGTTTCTTTCCGGCTGTGTGAACTGTCCTCAGTGGAACTGCAGGCTCGGCTCCTCCATCCAAGCCCCAGTGCTTTCCACAATGTCAAACAGATATTCTCCTGTTTCAGCCCCATCTCGACATCACTATCCAGAGGTACCTGGTGCTACCAATTCCTGAGCCTTTTAGTGGCTTCATGTAAACTGAGTGGCTTCTCGGGAGTCAGTTTATTTTCTTTTTTGCAGAGATGGGGTCTCGTGTTGCCCAGGCTGGCCTCAAACACCTGGCCTCAAGCGATCCTCTCACCTCTGCCTCCCAGAGCCCTGGGAGGACAGGCAGGATGAGCCATCGTGCCTGGCCAAGTCAGCTTTCTTGTCTGCTATGGGAGGTGCTCCTCACCCATCTGCTTTCTGCCTTCCAAAATAGCATTGCTTTTGTCTCCTCTACAACTTTGTCCTCATGGGTGTGTGCCATTAAAGAGCATCGCTTTACTTTTGTTCAGTGATACCACAGGAGAAGCTAACTAAATTTATGTGTTCAATATACCACACGTGGGATCCAGACATCCTCATTTTCCGAATGTTCTATAGTAAATAAAAATGCTTCACTTCTTTTTTTTTTTTGAGTCAGAGTCTCACTATGTCGCCCAAGCTGGAGTGCAGTGGCGTGATCTGGCTCACTGCAACCCCACCTCCCAGGTTCAAGCGATTTGCCCTGGGGCCACTCTTCCCATCACCCTACAGCATGTGAAACCATCCGCTGATGTCCATTAATGACTGTGTTGGGAAGGGCGTGGTGAGTGGCGAGGGAGGCAGGGAGGGGCATGTCGGTTTCCCACTGCCACTGTGACACATGCTCACACGTTGGGCAGTCTCGGACACACCACTGCACGCTCTCACAGCTCTGTGGCTCCGCAGCTCAGCTGGGTCTCACAGAGTGGACAGCAAGAGGAGGGTCCTGGGGGAGGACCTGTCTCCCTGCCCTTCCGGTTGCTGCTAGAATTCAGTTCCTGCGGTTGTAGGACTGAAGTCCTGTTTCTAGGCTGGCTCTCAGCCAGGGCCACTCCAGCTTTCAGAGGCCGCCACACTGCTCAACCCCTGGTCCCTCCTCCAGCTCCAGAGCCATGTCCCCTCTTCTTCCGCTTCTCTCTGAGCCACCCTTCTGGAGTGGACTGGGCCACCCAGACACCCAGGTCATCTCTGAATCTCAAGGTCTTAATTGTAGTCACATCTCCAGAGTCGTCTTTGCCTTGCGGGGTAATGGGGTCACAGATCTCAGACATCTTTTGGGCCATTATCCTGCCTACCCCAGTTGGAGACAGCCATGGAATGGAAGCAACCTTGCTAATTACCGCAGGCCTGGTCTGTGAGCCAGGGACCCACAGCATGTGGCCCCACCCCTCCCCGCCTCCCATGTGTCCCCCCTACCTGGATGAGCTGGGCCCTGGGCGTGGCCAGCAGGTTAAGGGTACAGGAGAGTTTGCGAAAGAAGTGCTCTCCAGCCGCCCCGAAGCCAGCGCTCCGCATCCACTCCAGGAGCTGCTGCAGGCGGGCGCAGGCCTGGACACCTCTGGGCCAGTGGAAGCAGCTCAGCGACGGGCCTGTGTAGGGAGGGAGGGAGGGAGGGTGATGCCCAGGCTGTCCTCCCCGGGGACACAGACACAGGTCTGTCCCCAGAGCCTGCCCTCACTGGCTCTAGGCCACTGAGGACATCACAGCTCCATGACAGGCAGGAGACCTTCCCTAGGTTTCCAAGGCAACTGACCAGCCTCAAACCCCTCTCTGGAGCAGGGGTGCAGTGGGAGATGAATGTAGTAGGGCAGGGTGGGCTGTGAGAGCCACAGGCTGGGACCCTCTCCCACCCCCACACACGTGCCATGGGCTTGCCCCCACCAGGGTCTCCCCGTGCCCCCACAGTGGCCCCAGCTGGGAGTGACCAATGTCCCTGGACACTGCAGGTGATGGAGGAAGTCCTTCCTCGAGGCAGGGTTCAAGGCCAGTCTACAGCTGCACAGACCTGGGTTCCATCCTGGCTCTGACGTGTCCACCGGGCAGTTCTGGGACAGTCTGGTGATGCCCTGAGCCCGTTCCCTCCCTGTCACAGGCAAAGGGCCCGGGCAGACCTCTTGGCCGTGGCTTCTCTGAAACCCTGATGGGACCCTGGCTCCTACGGAATGCACTGTGGCAATCTCCCCGCCCTCCGGCTTCCCACTCCCCAGGGGCACCAGATGCTCAGGAAGCAGGAGCCCCAACAAGGGCAGAGCCATCCCCAGGAGCGGCGAGGGAGGGGCCGGCAGCTGTCACGTCTAGGAATGTGAGCCCCGGCCCCCAGCCCCACACAAGGCCCTCACCCCTGTCGAGGAGCTGGTTGAGGAGCAGGGTCCCAGAGAAGAAGAAGAGGTAGGCGAGCATCTGTGAGGCCACCTCGGGGTGCACCTGCAGCTGCCGCAGGAGGTCCAGGGCTGCCTGGTACACGGACACCACATGGCGCAGCTCCTCGGGCAGCTCAGGGGCCGAGGACCAGTTCTCGCGGCGCTCCATCTGAAACGGGGGGCACTCCAAGAGCGCCGGGAGGCAGATGTACAGGGACTGGAGGGGTGAGAGAACAGCAGCCAGCATTTCCAGGAGCGCTGGTGGCCAAACGCGGGCCTGACCCAGCCAGCTTCCCACCCGCGCACTTCTCACAGGGACCCGGCCTCGGTGGCTTCCTGCTGGACAGGCCATGGCTTTGCAAATGTCCAGTGCGGGGTATGGGGGTGCAGGAGATGCCTCCTGGGGCTGCTGGGAGCAGAGGTGGGGTGCAGGGGGCTCAGGGGGATCTGCTCCTGTCCAAGGCACAGAGGACCTCAGAAGGCGCACAGAGGTGGCACCTGGGGGGATGGGCTGCAACGAAGGGGCTGGAGACACCCATGGGTAATAACAGGACAGCCACCACACCCCAGGAAAGTGGCTCACTGCACCCACAATGCACCCCAAGCTGGCCAGGGCCACAGAGGGACCAGCGGCAGCAGCTCTGGCACCCATGGGTCCAGGGTGATAACAGTGTCACGTCCCCTGAACCCCATGCTGGGGCCTCCCCCACCTCATCCCTCACTTCCCATGCTGGGGTTTCCCCCACCTCATCGCTGACCCTCAAAACACTGGCAGGAAGGGCAAGTCTTTCAAGGCGAGGGAAAGAGGGAGCCAGGATTGTTTTAGGGTTTCTGCTTGACCTAGGGAAGAGTGAGTGTGGGGGTGCAGCCGGGCCTGTGCAGGACCTGCAGCCACTGCTCCCTGCTGAAGTGGAGCTTATCACAGTCCCCTCCCTCAGCCCCCAGAAGGCCCCTAGGAGAGCCACAGGCACAAGCCTGTGTCCTGCTTCATCCCAGGAGCTGCCTGAGTGCAGAAGCAGTTCCCGTCCCGTGCACCTTGGAGACATAGTAGACACACTGCTGGAACGCATAGAGCACCACCTCCTCCAGCATTGCCATGGCCTCCTCGCTGGCCGTCAGCGTGCAGGAGAAGAGCGACTCCTTCGAGCCTGCGGGGAGACAGCCACACCAACAGTCACAAGGGGCACAGCGGACAGTGGCGACTCAGCCAGCTGCCAGCTCCCTCCTGGCCACCAGTTCCGCCCAGTGTGCCCATCTGGGGTGCAGATGTGATGAACCAGCCGAGGGACTCTGGGCCCTGGCTTGGAGGAGTGTAGCAAACCTGCCACTGCCCTTACCTGGGGCCAGGAATGCTGGGGAGGGGGCAGGAGGGGTTCGGACACCCAATGTCACAACGTCCAGCCCAGCCCAAGTGCTCATTCGCTCCCACGTTCTGGATGAGTTTTCTGTTACAACCAACTGCACCCCAAATAGCAGGTCCTAACCCCTCCCCACAGGTTGCTTCTTGCTCGCAACACGGGTCAAAGGACTCTGGCAGCAGCCCGTGAGTGGCCACCACGCCATGGAATCGTAAGTCTTTCAGAAAGAAAAAGCCCAAATCACCTATTTCACCCCCACCCCTGGGTGTCAGCTGGGGCAGCTGGAGCTGAGACGGGGGAGCCGGCCCTGGGGGAGTGGTGACGGTAGTCACTGGGTAGTTCCTGCCCTCTGGGTGGGAGCTCTTGTGAAGTCAAAAGGCCCCTGATAGGGTGGAGCCTTCCCCGGGGGCTTCCAGAAAGTGAGGGGGCATCTAGTGGTCTCAGTGACTGGGGGTCCCATCAGCACCCGGGGAAGGGGCCAAGACCCTGGACATCCACCTTTGGGCACCTTCATTCTCTCCCAGGACTGCGGAGGGGCAGCCATGGTGGTGTTCCTAGTGCAGCTGGGTAGATGGTCACAGCTCCCCTCCTCTCCCTCCTGTGGGGCCTCCTTACAGGAGGGACAGAGGGGCAGCACCATCAGGGCTGCCTGTTGGGGCTGATGGGTGGCGCCTGGAGAGCCAGGTCAACAATCACCCTGATGCTGGCCTCCCTGGAGCACGGGCCCCACTAACCCTCTGCCGGGCACACTGCACCAGGGGCCGGCCCACTCACCACCAGGACATGCTACATCAAGCCCCTGGACAAGCCCCTGTCACTTTACTCCACTGTGGGTGGTGCTCCTCCTTCAGGGGCTTGGGGCTGCCTGGCCCCCACCCACCAAGCCCACTCCCCAAGAACCTGTGAGGCACCCCTAGTGCCTGGCCCATGGGGTCACATCTGGGACCCAGGCAGGGCAGCTGGAGGGACCCCAGGGTCTGGGGCAGTGAGGGGCTCTTAGGCTCTGCCAACCTCGACACTGTACCCAGAAGCCTCCACACTTGGGAGACATGCAAGGTGGCCCGGTGGCGCCCACAGCAAGTGCCAGCCAAGGATATTCACACCACGGCAGCAGGGAGGCAGGGCAGGAGGCTGAGCTCTGACCCATCCACCTGTCCTGGTGCTCTGGCCCCCAGCTGCCTCAGGCTGCCAGGTCTGAGAGCCCAGCCCCACGCCACTCCCTGGGCAAGGGCAGGGCACTGGTGGGAAGAGGGAAACGGGGCCGTGGGAATGACGGGGAGGAGGAGGAGGTGGCAGGGACTGTGCAGAACAAAACCACAGAGCAGGCTCCAACCACCCTCTAAGGGCCTGAGATTCCATTTCTTCTTTTATTTTTGGTAGAAATGCGGGTCTCACTATGTTGCCCAGGCTGGTGTGGAACTCCTGGGCTCAGGCGATCTGCCTGCCTAGGCCTCCCAAAGTGCTGGGATTACAGACATGCATCCCCCCACCACACCTGGCCCCGAGCCTCCATTTCTTTCTTTCTTTTTTTTTTTTTTTTTTTTTTAACTCTGTCTCTCAGGCTGGAGTGCAATGGCACGAACCCAGCTCACTGAAGCCTCTGCTTCCCAGGTTCAAGTGGTTCTCCTGCCTCAGCCTCCTGAGTAACTGGGATTACAGGCACCCACTACCATGTCTGACTAATTTTTGTATTTTTAGTAAAGACAGGGTTTCACCATGTTGGCCACGCTGGTCTTGAACTACCAACCTCAACTGATCTGCCCACTTTGGCCTCCCAAAGTGCTGGGATTACAGGTGTGAGCCTGGCCCTGAGACCATTTCTAACCTACGCCCCGAGATGCCTCTGCTTGGGTGCCACGGCCGGTGGGAATTTCTGAAGAACTCCAAGCCCACAGGCCGTTAAGGGGACACACTGGCCAGTGCCCCTGGCTTGCCCCCAAAGCCCCAGGACTCCTGAGGAAGCTGGCCCTGTCCCTAAAGAAGAAGGCGCTGAGCCTCAGCTGTGAAGAGAGAAGATGGGAGAATCCTAGACCCACACGAAGAAGTTGTGAGGTGGCGAGGGAGGGGCCTGGGTCACAGCTTTGGACAAACAGTGTTTGGGGAAGGACAACAGCCACGTGACTCGCTCTCAGGAAGCCACAGCTCTGCTCTCCCAATTCTTCCCACAGACATTTCCTGCAGAGTGTCGGGAGGCTGGACCCGGCCCTGACCTCCTCACCCACACCAGCCCCTGCTTGGGGCTATTTCCCACTCCGTTCCCTGGCGTCTGCCTGGCCCTAGACACCTGGAGCCTGCAGGCGTCCCTGGGCCCCACTCCCATCGCCGGGCCAAATGCCACCCAGGCCCCTGACCAAAAATAACTTCCTCCCAAGACCAAAGGCAGCAGCTCTGTCAGCCCAGAGCAATTTTTCCCATGAAGATCAGCCAACACAGGGACCACATGGGACCCAGCTGCCTGAGGCCACCAAACCCAGGCGGCCACAAAGCCACGTGGAAAGTTGGCCAGGGACTCGCCAGGAATGCGGAGCCCAAAAGTCACAGGTCCCAGAGCTGAGTCTTTCTGTGGGGGCCAGAACAAAAGGGGCCCCTAACCTGCCCCCATCCCCATGTCACACAGAAGGACCAAGTGCACTGCAAGGTCATCAAGGGTCGCCCTTGGCGGGCTGCAATCCCAGAGCCTCCTCCATCCCAGGGTCCGCCTGCCAGCTGTGACTCCAGCGCTGGAGGATGCTGGAGGATGCCGGAGTCAGGTGTGCTGGGAGAGGTGACAGGCGCTAGAGTCCCAGGAGGCCGGGCCCCCCAGGGGAGGCCTTCGCCAGGCAGCTGGACATGGGGACCTTTCGTGGAGGCTTAAGGACCCACAGTCGTTTATGTCACTTTCCAGGAAAAAGCCAGAGGAAAGGTCTGCCCTAGATCCAGGTCCCATGGACAGGCAGGGGCTGCCCCGTCACGTGGGGGTTAAGGCTGCAGGCCAGAGGCCTGGATGCCCACCAGGGCCAGAAGGGGTCAATGCTACCCCCACATATCCGAGGCAGCCCCTATTCCCAGGCCAGGGAGCCCCTGGCAGGGCCCCACATTCCCTTCCCTGTGAAAGAAGGGAGAAGGAACCATGGCCAGCAGGAAGGAATGTGGACAGATCCCAGCTGGCTCTGCCTCCCCGAGGAGTGGGGACCCCACCCCACAACCTTATGGCCAGGGCTGGCCTGACCTCCTCCACGCATCTTCAGTCCAGCCTGGTTTCTGCAGCCCGGCCCCCACCTGGAGGCTGAGGACTGGGCCCCTACACAGTGTGGGAGCCTGTCCCACCACGGGGTCACTGCAGACGCCCTGGCACCTCCCTCTCACCATCGAGAGCCTCTCCTTTCAGAAAACCTGCCCCTAAGGCATGGAGGGCATGGCAGGGCCCTAGTACCCCTGACTTAGCCCGGCCAGGACCTAGCCTGGCCTTGTGTACTTGGGGCTGTCTCAGATTCAGCCACAGCCACAGCCCCCTCCCGGGACAGGGACACAGCTGAGTACACAGAGACCCCGCAGCGTCTGGTAGACCACACCCATGGGAGCACCCATCCCTATGCACCTGGCCCAGGCCTCCCTCGCAGCTCAGAGACGCAGCCTGGGGCAGCTCCAAATGCGCCACTCACTGACCCGTGCCCTCCAGACGCAGGGCCACCAGGCCACGGCCACTCAGGACTCTATGGCCCTGGGCCCGCCTGACAACGCACCCCACAGATGTGTGGGCAGAGGGCGCATAGCAAGGCTGTGGGGGTTAGAACCAAAGCCCCTCACGAGCAGCTCTGGCCCCAGTCCCCTGGGTGCCCACTTGTCACTTCGAAGCACAGAGGCACAGTCCTGCTGCCCCACCCTGGCTCCATTTCAGGCCCCACACAGACCTCGGCAGACTCACCAGCCAAAATCCTACCCTTGCCTCCAGGCCGGCCCCACATTGCTTTCCCCACAAACTGCCCCCTGCCAACGCCAACTGCCCCTTCGGTACTCCTCTCCCTTAGTATTTTCAGAACGCTTTCCACTGCATTTCAGAAATCCTGAAATGTTGGCTGGGCGCGGTGGCTCGCAGGTGTAATCCCAGCACTTTGGGAGACCCAGGTGGGAGATAATCACCTGAGGTTAGGAGTTCAAGACCAGCCTGGCCAACATGGTAAAACCCCACTTCTACCAAAAATACAAAAACTAGTCAGGCAAGGTGGCAGGCACCTGTAATCCCAGCTACTTAGGAGGCAGAGGCACAAGAATTGCTTGAACCTGGGAGCTGGAGGTTGAAGTAAGCCAAGATCACACCATTGCACTCCAGTCTGGGCGACAGAGTAAGATTCCATTTCAAAAAAAAAAAAAAAGAAATCCTGAAATGTGTATTTCCCACATCGTAATCTGTGAAACCAACATGATCTACAGTTTCACAAGGACTGGCAACGTCCATCCTTCTGGAAAAATGGTGCGTCTCGGAACAGGTGGCGGCTGATGGCCCATGCTCTCTCCACCACCCCTTGCATTTGGTTCACGGTGGCATCTGTGTCTCCCCTACTGACCTGTGTGCCTCCCCAGGACCTCTTGCAGGCAGAACAGAGTGAGGCTGCGGTTACGGGGACACCACTGCACAGAGCACACGGGGTGATGGGGACAGCCTGAGTGCCAAGGTGCTGTGGGCAGGAGGTGCCTGACTGGTCCACGCCACCTGCACCAGCCTCACAGGCCGTCCCTGAGGGTCTGACACGCACCAGCCCAGGGGCTGAGAAAGCCCCCAGCATAAGTCCATCCCTGCTATCATGACCAACTCAATCCCAAGGATGGAGAGGAGCTGCCACACTCCCCTGCCTGGGGCGCCAGCCATACCTGTGATGTCCAGCTGCTCCTCCATGCTCTGCATGTAGAGTGGGCATTTCTGCTGGATAAAGTACAGGAGCTCAATGGAGTTAGACATCCAGAAAAGAATGGGCTGCAGGTCCGGAACCAGGTCAGTCATGGCGCAGCTGGCCAGCGAGACGGGCTCCTGGCTACCAAGACAGAAAGACTAAGAGTTACGTGGGGACCCGACACCCAGGTGGCTGAACCTAGCACTCTGTCTACACAAGGACACACATTTTCATGGAACACTGACAACTGCAACCATCAACCTGACACTGCTGGGTGGGGACATTTGACAATATAGGTACCCACCTGGTACCCTCCCATAACACCCGACAGCCAGAGGCCCCTACAAACCTGGCAGGGGAGACAGCTGGGCCCCATAGCCACTGGTAAAAAACCTTGGTAAATAAACAGCTTGCATGCCTTTTCTTTTGAAATGAGGTCATAAAGTAGCTGTGAATGCTAAGAGAGAATGCATGCAAATATGTGTGTGTTCACCTGTATGAATGCATGGGGTAGGGGATGGATCCATAGTTTTTAGAACAAGAAATGTCAGTTCCATTATATTATTTAACAAGGTAATTACCAAAGGAAATAAACAATAAAAGAGCCATTTTCGGAGGTGCACAAGGCAAGATGAACTGCTACTTTATTAAAGCAGGAAGTCAGAAAAAGTCCATGAATCATGGGGTAGCAGGCAAAGCATGAGATCTGAAGACCCAGAGGCAATCATTAGAAACCCAAACTGAGGCCGGGCGCAGTGGCTCACGCCTGTAATCCCAGCACTTTGGGAGGCCAAGGCAGGTGGGTTACCTGAGGTCAGAAGTTCAAGACCAGCCTGGCCAAGATGGCAAAACCCCGTCTCTACTAAAAATACAAAAATTAGCCTGGTATGGTGGCAGGCGCCTGTAATCCCAGCTACTCAGGAGGCTGAGGCAAGAGAATCACTTGATCCTGGGAGGTAGAAGTTGCAGTGAGCTGAGATCTCACCATTGCACTCTAGCCTGGAAGATAAAGCATGACTCCGTCTCAAAAAAACAAAAAAACTGGACACTGGACACCATTCATCAAGGTTACCTCTGAGATCTGTATAGGGGAAGGGGGTGGGCCAGGTTTCTACCACAAACTTCTTGGCACAGTCTCTATTTTCAAAATTTTCTTTTTATTTATTTCTTTTTCTTCTTTTCTTTTTTATTTATTGTCTTTTTATTTATTTATTTATTTAGTGGCAAGGGTCTCGTTCTGTCACCCAGGCTGGAGTGCAGTGGTGCAATCACAGCTCACTGCAGCCTCCAACTTCTGGGCTTAAACAATCCTCCCATCTCAGCCTCCCAAGTAGCTGGGACTACAGGCATGCACTGCCATCCCTGGCTAATTACTAAAAAACATTTTTTTTTAGAGACAGGGTCTTGCTATGTTGCCCAGGCTGCTCTTGAACTCCTAGCCTCAAGCAATCCTCTTGCTTTGGCCTCCCAAGAGCTGGGATTATAGGCATAAGCCACCATGCCTGGCCCTGCTTCTGTATCCATGGAGTTTTGTTACTCTGAGTAACAAAAGCAGTAGCTCAGGCCCCTCCTTCGCTAGCCTGATGCAGGTAGGGGTGGAAGGCTCTTCCCTCCCAGGCCTGCTGCCTCCCCGGCTCAGTGCTCCCTTTTCAGGGGATGACGGCAACATCAGGGCCGCCTCCACCCTCGGCGGCAGCCTCTACCATCAGGCTGGCTTCCAAGCTCAGAGCTCCCAAACCCTTTCTCCTGCATCTCTTAGGAACCAGTCCCAGGATGTCTGTCTGGTATGACTTGAAACTGCCTTCTAGTGTCTTCAGTTGGCCTCTTGGAACGTCTGAGGGGTGGATACAGCAAGGCTGCACTGAGGTCCCCGGGTAATTCCTCATTTAAAATGCCAGCTACACATCTTTCTCACAGGTTCCTCGTCTGGTCCATGCACCAGCTCAGCATTAAGCCACTAGACAGGCTGCCTGGGACGCCCAGGGGTCCCAGCAGCTCAGAGGACGCATTCATCCATAAGCTTCCACAATCAGACCTGGCAGATGCAAACAGCTGAGCGCCCCTGCGCAGTGAGCAGAAGGGATCCTTTTGCAAACAGATCAAACCACGCAGATCTGACTCGGGTCTGCCTGGGGTGTGGAGGGCGGCCCTGCTGCCTGGCTCGCGGCTGGCCCAGGGACCCCTTGTCACCTGTGTCCCTTACTGGGGGGACTCTACAGGGTGAGCCAGGTGACTGCTATTCTGCTGGTCTCAGAGCACGGTGCAAGCCCAGTGCCTGCCCCCAGGCCTGGGGCACAGCCAGGCTCAAGCCTGGATGGCTGTCAGAGTGACCACTACGCACACAGTCCCAGCTATGTGAACCTAGCCTGGGGTCCTTCAAAAGGTGCCAAGCCCACAGGAAAAGTCACCAGGCCCTTCAGGCAGCCATTAGTGAGGGCATCTGGGAAGGGCCGAGGCCGTTTTCCTTCCTGTTCTTTCACCAGGTGGGCAGCCAAGAAGGGCAGAGGGAAGAAGCCCAGGCTGCGTCCCAGATTCTCCCTGGTGCCCAAAGTGTTGTCTGCTCTCTCTGATGTCACTTCACTTTTGTCCACAAACAATGTTGACCTCTCTCTCGTGCGCTCGCACTGCGGGAGGGAAGAAACCAGCCTGAGACCGTCTCTCCTTGTTTTGGCAGCTAAGCAGGTCTGCTGTCTGCTCATGTATCTGGCACAGCTCAACGTCCTGCTCCTTTTTGCCCATTCTGGACACTGGCTTGAAGGACATGCGTGTCTGCAGATGGGCAGAAGGAGCTTTACGCAGTTAAAGAAGGATTCGCTAGGCTCTTCAGAGACTAATTCCGTCTTGTTTTCAACATTTACTGCCCTTCTCAATTTTCCCTGGAACCCAGAGGATAGACAGGCCTCTCCAGGAAAACAAACAACCAGACATCGCAGCTGGAGTTTCAGGATCAAACCCGGGCCAGGTCAGTGCTGCATGCCCCCCACCTGCCACCCTGGGGCCACGTGTGGGGGCCCAGGGAATGATGAAGATCCAGCCCATCCTATCCAGGCCTGTCTGGACGGAGGAGCAGGTCTGGTGGAAAGGGAATACATAAGTTGTCCTAGAAGAGGGCAGAGGGAAGGGCACTTGGGTGGGGACAGCACAGCCTGGTAGGAGGAATGGGCACAGCTGGCTGGGGCAGGCCAGTCAGGCTACAGGCATCTCCTGTGGGTGGAGGGAGTGAACGTGGCCCTGGAGTACCAGTCCTGGGAGCCGAGGCCATGGAAACACTCACACGGCCCACAAGGAGCACAGGGACAAGAGTGTGGGTGGCCAGCCATGGCCAGCATATGCCTATCACTTCCATCAGGAGAGGACTGGGAAACGGCGTGCCCCAAAAAGCAGGTTAGCCACATCCACCCACCTGGAGAGGTCGTGAGTGAGAAAGCAAACCACAGACAGCTCAGCCAGTACCATCACACCCAGAAAGAAAGGAAGAAAGAGAAAGAGGAAAGAGAGAGAATGAAAGAAGTTGGGTGCAGTGGCTCATGCCTGTAATCCCAGCACTTTGGGAGGCTGAGGCTGGTGGATCACCTGAGGCCAGGAGTTCGAGACCAGCCTGGCCAACATGGTGAAATTTCCTTTCTACTAAAAATATGAAAATTAGCTGGGCAGGGTGACACGTTCCTGTAATCCCAGCTACTCGTGAGGCTGAGGCAGGAGAATTGCTTAAACCGGGACCCGGGAGATGGAGGTGGCAATGAGCCAAGATTGCGCCACTGTATTCCAGTCTGGGCTACAGAGTGAGACTCCATCTCAAAAAAAAAAAAGAAGGGAAATGAAATGGCGACTATTTTGTAAGCTGTTAGAAGTGCTCTTTGGGGCCACGTGCGGCGGCTCACATCCGTAATCCCAGCACCTTGGGAGACTAAAGCAAGAGGATCACTTGAGTCGTGTCTCTACCAAAAAAAAAAAAAAAAAAATCAAAAAATTAGCCAGGGTATGGTGGTGCATGGTGCATGCCTGTAATCCCAGCTACTTGGGAGGCTGAGGTGGGAGGATCAATTGAGCCCAGGAGGTTGAGGCTGCAGTGAGCTGTGACTGTACCACTGCACTCCAGCCTGGGCAACAGAGTGAGACTCTATCTCAAAAAATAATAACAATTAATTAAATTAAATGAAGTAAAAACAAAGAATGATTTGGGACACCACAGTGTTAAAAGCAAGCTGAAGCTGGAATAGGATAAGTAATAAAATGAAATCCCAGAAGTGAAGATGGGGGTCGAAACATCCTAAGATCTAGTGTTTCACAAAAAGATGAAGATATTCATATTTCCAGAATTATTTTGAAACTAATAAAGGAGGAAAGGGAGGGATTTTTAAAAATCCAATCAGAAGCTGCGTAAAGTGGTTCCCACCAGTAATCCCAGCACTTTGGGAGGCCGAGACGGGTGAATCACGTGAGGTCAGGAGTTCAAGACCAGCCTGGCTAACACGGTGAAACCCCATCTCCACTAAGAATACAAGAATTAGCTAGGCCTGGTGGCGTGTGCCTGTAATCCCAGCTACTTCAGAGGCTGAGCCACGAGACTCACTTGAACCCTGGGGGTAGAGATTACAGTAAGCTGAGATCACACCACTATATTCCAGCCTGGGTAACAGAGCCAGACTCTGTTTCAAAAAAAAAAAAATCTAATCAGACAGAAAAGTATAAAAATTAAAGGCAAAAGGCACAGAAATAGTGCAAAACAGATGGTAAAAATGTGGCCAAAGACATCAGGAATGGCAATAAAGATTCAACTTGCCTGTTAACAAAGATAAGTCAGGTGAATAAACAATTGCTTTCAAAAAATAAAACAACAGGACACAGAAAGAGTGAATGTAAACTTCCCATAGTCTCATATATGGTCATGGAAGAAACATCAGGCGATTAGTAAACCAGCAAAAGCAGATGTGGTGCTCCCCCCAGGGAAAGGAAGATTCTAGGGCAGTAAGAATCATCAGGACAGACCAGAAGTGTGCCTGTCATCCCTTTGGGATGGCCAAAGTGGGCGGATTGCTTGATGTCAGGAGTTTAAGACAAGCCTGGTCAACGTGGTGAAACCCCATATCTACTAAAAATACAAAAATTAGCTGGGTGCAGTGGCGGGTGCCTGTAATCCCAGATATTCAGGAGGCTAAGGCAGGAGAATTGCTTGAACCTGGGAGGCAGAGGTTGCAGTGAAATGGGATTGTGCCACTGCACTCCAGCCTGGCAACAGAGTGAGACCCCAACTCAAAAAAAGAAAAGAAAAGAGAAAAAAGACAAAAGAAATAAACCAATAATCATTAAAGACAGGGATTTGGCAAACAGGGGTCTTCCTCCCAGAGGGCGCTGCCCCAGATGTTTTTCTCGAAAACTTTCAGGGTCAGTCCTCACCTCATATGAACAGAATCAGAGAACTAGGAAACAGAGAAAGCTCCCCAACTCATGTGCTGTGAACCTTGTTACTAAAATCAGATAAGGACAACGCAAAAAAAAAAATTAATAGACCAATTTTACCAATAAATTCAGATGGGAAAATCCTAATTAAAAGATCAACAGTCAACACCACTAATCATCAGGGAGATTTAAATCAAAACCACAAGACACCACCTGACTCCTGTTGGAATGGCCATTACCAAAACGATGACAGATCACAGGTGTTGGCAAGGACTGCATGCTGTTGGTGGGAATACAAATTAGCACAGCTATTACAGAAAACAGTATGGAGGCCCCTCAAAATATGAAAAATATAGGCAGAGCGCAGTGGCTCATGCCTGTAATCCCAACACTTTGGGAGGCTGAGGCGGGAGGACTGCTTTGAGCTCAGGAGTTCAAGACCAGCCTGGGCATAGTGAAACTCCATCTCTACAAAAAATACAAAAATTAGCTGGGCATGAAAAATGCAAAAATTAGCCAGAGGTAGTGGTGCACACTTGTAGTCCCAGCTGCTTAAAGGCTGAGGTGCAGGAATCACTTCAGCCCAGGAGGTGGAGGTTGCAGTGAGCAGAGGTCACGCCACTGCACCGCAGCCTAGGTGACAGAATGAGATCGTGTCTCAAAAAAGAAAGAAAACCTAGAAACGTAGCACACCACATTAACAGATTAAAGGGGGAAAACATGATGATCACAGATGCAGAAAATGATTTAGTCAAATTCAGTGGTCATTCACAATTTGAAACACAGAGCACAAAGGTTTGAGGCAAACAGGGCAAAATGAATATTAAATCCCAAATCATCATCATCACCACCATGTCAGTTTCAGGTGTGGCTCCAGGGTGAGTGACAGATTCTGTACTGTTCTGTGTTTTAGAAGTGAGTCATTATTTTACAAAGGAAAAAGGAAAAAGCCGCCAGGCATGCATGAGGGATAGAAGCAGGGCTGTTTTTAGGCCCTAAAGATGACGATCTGGGAAGGCACAGCTCAAGTACACAGCTGCAACAGGGAAGGCCCAGGACTTCCCATCAACGAGGAAGCTGGGTCCACCCAGATGTGTGCTTCAGACAGAAGGCCGCCCAACAAACAGGTGCTGGGATGGAAGGGACCCTGATGAGGGCTGGGTACACTCCCATCCCCTCCACATCCTGCCTCAACCCTAGAACTCCAGCTGTCCTGGAGCAAAGCCCCAGAGGGAGGCTACCACACCATCACTGGGCCCAGTCCCAACTCCCACACACACTTCTCCTCAATACTGAAAGCCCACAAGACGTCAGGTGCCACCGTGGGGGTCCCAGCCTGGGCCACCTCCTTGCCATGGGTCAGGCTGTCCATTACCCTTCCATGCTGTCTGGAGCCCCCTCCTGTCAGCTGAGAGGTAGAGCCTGGGTCCCCCACACAGACGTAGACCTCAGAGGCTGGGACCCACCCCCAAGGCATGGTGTCTTTATTAGCAGCATGAGAACAGATTAATACAGGCACGGACGGGAATCACACAAAGCTCTGTGTACCACAGCCTGACTTAAGGGGGTGCTGCCAGCCATGCAGCCTGAGCCCCCGAGATGCATCCCCTCTCTCGCTGCCCAGTGTGGCCACCACCACCTTCCACTCTGCCTTCGTCAGTGGAAGGCACAGTCATCTCACATGTGTATCTTAAATAGAATGGATTGGCTGTGAATATCATACGTATGTGTGCATGCATGAGTGCATACGCGCACACACACATTTAATATCACAGACACTGTGCTGGGCACTTTTTCCCATCATTGTCTTGGATTCACCTGCACTGAAAGAGCAGTGACTGAAGGTAATTCCCTGCCACCGCTGAGCCCTCTGCCTGGAGGAGACATGTGGCAGCTTCAGCTCCCGTGCAGACACATTGCCCTCCATGAGCAGGTGGCTCTCTAGGGTCCACACAAGAATGGAGTGTGGGCCCCAGGGGCTGCACATCTATATCAGATATACACAAATGGTTTCCCAAGTGCCCCAGCAGAGTCTAGGGTAGAGATAGTGTTTTCTGTGCAAAGAGAGTGGCGGTGCACAGCCCTGCCTCTAACCCAGGGGCTGCGCCTTTCCCTGA
The DNA here is from genome assembly GCF_009761245.1 of Sapajus apella. Taxonomy (NCBI): domain Eukaryota; kingdom Metazoa; phylum Chordata; class Mammalia; order Primates; family Cebidae; genus Sapajus; species Sapajus apella. The sequence continues at coordinate 5,252,764 of NW_022437050.1, forward strand.
AGGAGCAGGTCAGTTCTAACACAGAATCAGGGAAGAGCAAGGGAGGAGAAGGCTCAAAAGAGGGCCCCATACAGCCATAAAAAGGCATGAGATCATGCCCTCTGCAGGGACATGGTTGGAGCTGGAGGCTATTATGCTTAGCAAACTAACACAGGAACAGAAAACCAAATACCTTCTCACATCTAAGTGGGAGCTAAATGATGAGAACATGTGGACACAGCGAGGGGAACAGCACACACAGGGGCCTTTCAGAGGGTGGAAGCTAGGAGGAGGGAGAGGATCGGGAAATATAACTAATGGATCCTAGGCTTAATACCCGGGTGATGAAATGATCTGTACAACAAACCCCCATGACACAGGTTTACCTATGTAACAAAGCTGCACTTGTGCCCCTGAACTTAAAATAAAAGTGAAAAATAAACAAATCAATACAATTGTAAAGCTTCTCCTAAAAAAAAAAAAAAGAAGGCCAGGTGTAGTGGCTCATGCCTGTAATCCTAACACTTTGGGAGGCCAAGGTGGGCGGATCACTTGAGTTCAGGAGTTGGTGACCAGCCTGGCCAACATGGTGAAGCCCCATCTCTACTAAAAATACAAAAATTAGCCAGGCATGTGGTGGCGGGAAGCATAATCCCAGCTACTCAGAAGGCTGAGGCAGGAGAACCTCTTGAACCTGGAAGGCAGAGATTGCAGTGAGCCCGGATCACGCCACTGCACTCCAGCTGGGCGACACTGTGAGAGTCCCTCTCAAAAACAAAAACAAAAACAAAAACAAAAAAGAGGACTTCACCCATCCAGTCTTAAGGGTGCCCTGAAACAATTTCCCAACTCAGAGCTTCCCAGGGTGGATGACTAAAGAAGCAAAAAAGGCGGCTCAGATGGAAGGACACAGCCCAGAGCTGACCCCAAGGCGTGGGGAGGCCCCCTCGGGACTTGGCTCCACTGGGAAGTGAGGGTCCCCAGGACCTGGGTAAGAAGCGGGTACAATAACCGGGTCATACTCACAGTGGCGCCTGCTTCTCTGCTAGTTCTTTGGTTTTCTCCTACAATTACAAAGCGGGAGAAAAAGCACGTGAGAAAAACAGGCTAACTCGGGGACACGTTCAAATACACATTATACTGTCGACACGAAAAGAAGCCACGCTGTCCCAGGCATCCTGTGTGACGCTGGCTATTTATTCAAGCTGTGCTGGAAAGGACATTTTCCATGTAACTTAGACATCTTCCATCACCGAATATGACCTACGAGTTTCCTACGACAGAATATCTCACAGCTCTCTAGCTTACATAACAACTGGCTGCTTAAAAAACAGTAGAGGCCGGGCACAGTGGCTCACCCCTGTAATCCTAGCACTTTGGGAGGCCAAGTTGGGCAGATCACTTGAGGTCAGGAGTTTGAGACAAGCCTAACCAAATTGGTGAAACCCTGTCTTTACTAAAAATACAAAAATTAGCCGGGCACGGTGGTAGGTGCCTGAAATCCCAGCTACTCAGGAGGCTGAGGCAGGAGAATCACTTGAACTCAGGAAGTGGAGGTTGTGGTGAGCCAAGATCACACCACTGCACTCCAGCTTGGGCAAAAGAGCAACATTCCATCACAAAAAATAGAATAAAATAAAATAGTAGAGACAGGCCAAATATTTTACAAATACCAGAATGAAGATTCTACTAATACTCTCATTGTTAAGCTGAATACAGACATTTGGAAATGCCAGCACAGTAATCGTAAGGAGATGCATACGTGCCTGAATATTTATAGAGAGGTTTAAACTTCTCAACAGGGACTCAGGCTTAGCTAACATTTTCTGTGTTGCTGTCACTGTATATTTTTATTGTTAGAGAAAGGGTTTTGCTGTGTTGCCCAGGCTGGAGTACAGTGGCCAATTATAGCTCACTGCAGCCTCTAACTGTTGGGCTCAAGTGATCCTCACACCTCAGCCTCCCAAGTAGCTGGGACTATGGGTACATGCCACTAGGCCTGGATAATTCAAAACATTTTTTTTGTAGAGACAGGGTCTCACTTTGTTGCCCAGGCTTGTTGCTAACTCCTGACCTCAAATGGTCGTCCTGTCTTCCAAAGTGCTGGAATTATAGGCATGAGCCACCGCACCTGACCCTGTTATCACTTTTAACCAAGAAATTATTCTTGGCCGGGTGCTGTGGTTCACACCTGTAATCTCAGCACTTTGGGAGGCTGAGGCTGGCAGATCACTTGAAGTCAGGAGTTCAAGACCAGCCTGGAAAACATGGTGAAACCCCATCTCTACTAAAAATACAAAAATTAGCCAGGTATGATGGCACGCACCTGTAATCCCAGGTTTACAGATTTAAAGAGGTTGAGTCAGAACAATAGCTTGAACCTGGGAGGCAGAGGTTGTGGTGAGACCAGATCATACCACTGCACTTCAGCCTGGGCAAGAGACTGAGACTCTGTCTCAAAAAAACAAACAAACAATAATTACTCTTGCCTTAGTAGTAAGTTATTACTGGCTAAATGTAACCCTGGCACTGACTGTGTGTAGACTCTAAGCATCTGCCTACATATTCGGTAAGAAATGAGGACAGGGCAATGGCAGGAGGACAGGATAGTTGCTCATTTTCAGGAAACAAACAAGCAAATGACATTCACATGGGATCTGGACGGCACCCTGAGGAGGCTTCGGATTCCTACAGTGGATGCAGGGGGAAAAGGTGGACTGGGGCTCTGTCTGATGTCTGTAGCTCAATCCCTGGACCAGGCAAGTCATATCTGGGAGCATCTGTTTCAGAGCCTATAGAATAGGGGCAGGGTGAGCCCTGCTACACTGCCAGGAGTGGGCCAGTGCACAGCAAGCCCCAAGTGGCTGAGACGCTGGTGGGAACCTGGCTCCCCCAGCAAGTGACTTTACGAACCCCTGGCTTCAGTTTCCCTGGCTGTGATGTAGGATGTGGTATCTACATCATCAGGGTGGTTGTGAGAAAGAAATCAAACAGCATTTGGTTTGCAAGTAAGTGCCTAGCGCAGACAAGACTCGGAAATGACGATGATCGTGTGAAAACCCATGACTTCTGGCCAGCAGGTAACTCTGGGTCACAGTGGCAGTGATGTGGATGCACACTATATGGACGTCACCTGGCTCTGTGCCCACAACTGGAGGGAACATGGGCATGCCGCAATGGCACTCCTACCACATCCCACGCCGGGAACCCAGGGGGTGAGGCACAGAAAGCTGGATCACAACACCCATGAAGCAGAGATGGCTCCCACTGACCTTTGGACAGGGCAGCCTTAGTTGGCTTTTACTTTTTAAAAGCGTCAGACATTTAAAATGTGGATTTCGATATGAGAAACTGATGAGGTTTCCATACAGTCAAGTGGTTTCCCCTTCCAACGCCTGTCGTGGATAAGCATGACCCAGACCAGCGAGGGTCTGAGGGTCTCTAAATGAACCTGAACAACTGCAAGCTATCCTTTGGGTCCCTGGGAGCTGAGTCACTGTGGGGCAAAGCCCCACAGGGAAGCCAGACTGTGTGATGCCTGCTCCAGTGCTCACAGGCCCAGGGGGCAGTCCTGCCCATTGGCAGGGTCATTGGCAATGCCTGGAGCCATTGTGGGTGTGTGTGGGTGTGTGTGTGTGTGTGTGTGTGTGTGTGCGCGCGCGTGCGTGCACATCCACATGTGTGGCAGAGCAGCGGGGGCTGACCAGCCTCTAGGGGTGGAGGCCAGGCCAGCCCCACAGCAAGGAACTCTCCTGCCAGTGTCCACAGGGCCGGGGATAAGAGACGCTGCCCTGCAGGAAAGTTTGTCAGAGCACAAAAGCCAACCAGCCCTGCACCTCCAAGGGTGGGGGTTGGCTCCAGTGGGCATGTGCTCGACCAGCCCCTGGCAGCAAGTTTCGGGCACCAGCACAGACGGGGGCTTCTGGGGTGCTTGGGCAGGGGCCTGTGAGAGCTACCAGCGTCACCTCAGCCTCGCAGTGCCCAGGCTCAGGGGCACCTCGCTCTTGGCACATGACAGTGCTGGGCCCAGTGGGACCCCAGGGAGGGTACAAGCCCAGAGCTCAGGAGGTGACCTTGGACCCCACACCAGCCCCATCCTCAGGGGCAAAGTGCTGCAGCTGACGCTTTGGGCTCTAGGGAGGCTCCTGGTGGGCTAAGGGGCTGGGAGGCAGCAACGGGCAGGGAAGGGCCTCCCTGAGCTCAGCAGCACAGCACCATGGGGGTCAGACAGAGGTGCTCCTGCCTCCCTGCCATGGCCAGCTCCGGGCCCTCCTTTCCCCCAGCCTGGCACAGGACACAGACCACCCACCCCAGCACACTGACCCAGACGGTCTCGCGGATGAGCCTGGCTATCTTGAGCAGGAGCTGCCCAAACGTGCCCGGCTCAAAGTGGGTGGCTGAGTGCTGGATGCAGAGGCACAGGAGGAAGGCGGGGGTCAGCTTGTGGTCGTCGCCCCCTGGCTCTATGAGCGTCATGATCCTCTGCAGCAGCGTGTCCTCCAGATGGGGCTCGAACTCCAGGAGCAGCTGCTGGCGCCTGGGCAGAGTGGCCTGCGTGGGGGAGGCGGCTCCCCGGGCCCCTAGCGCAGCTCCACACAGCCGGCAGCTCTGCGGCACAGCCCGGAGGCGCGCCAAGGCGTGGGCAGGCAGGGGCTGGGCCTGCGCAGGGTCCTTGAACAGCAGCAGGTAGTAGAGCCCCAGGGAGAGCAGGTCCCCGTGGTGCAGCACCACAGTCCGGCGCCCCACCTCAGAGAAGTTGACGGAGATGGGCGCCCCAGGGATGGGCTCCAGGACCAGCCTCCCACCTGCCTGGCCGCTGTCCGGGAGTGGGTGGCGGCGGATGGTGCAGTGCAGGGGCAGGATGTCGGGGGCCGAGAGGATGATGCTGGGCTTGCTGGAGGGGGTCCGCTGGCCCACCGTGTGCCGGTCCCGATTGAGCACATACACCAGGCTGTCCTGAAACAGAGACTCCACTCAGGGCAGGTGAAACGCCAGCGGCAGACGCGAAAGGCCGCCTGTCTCATCACTGGTTGCTGAAGCCGCGTGGTTGGGACGCTGTCCCCCGGGCTCTCCATGTCCCTGGCCATCCCCACATTAGAGCCCTGGCAGCTCTCAGGAACCCGTCCCTCGATGTCCAGGCCCATCCCAGGGAAGGTGGTTTCCCAGAGGAACGCCGGAGGCACACGAGACACCCAGCTTTGAGACAGCGAGAGGCCAGGTCACAGCTGGCTGGGAAACAGGCACTGCTGCTACAGACTGGGCCAAGCACTACCCAGCTTCCTCTGGGTCATCACCAAAACTTTGTGGGAGCACTGCCCCGATGGAAGAGGCCACCTGAGACCGGGGCACAGGAGCCCAAAGGCCATAAAGTACTCATGGAAACAAGCAGCAAAGGAGCTGGCTGCACAGGAGGGGAGGGGGTGGGGCAAGCAGGGGCGGGGAGAACAGCTGCCGGGCAGAGCACGTGTCAGGCAAGGTGAGGCAAGGCAGCCGTGCTCCTGGCATTTGCTCAGGCGACTGCCCGTCTGCTCTGATGGAAGTGGTGTGAAGCAGCTCTGGGCAGGTGGGGGTGGGTGGGGCCTTTTCCCAGTGCCGCCTCAGAGAACAGGGTCACCAAGTGGTAACTTGGCACCCACTCGCCTGCAGCGGGAAGCAGACTGGCCCTGGCCACCTGCCCATGCCCTTCCCCGGAGCCAGGCAGGAGATACAGCCCAGAAAGGTGTGAGGAGCTCTCCCTGAAGGTGCCTGGTGTTGAAGGCACCCACTTTGGGACTGGGGAAGTAAGGGGCCCCTGCTACTGCCTGCCATGGCCTGGACAGGGAAAATGTGGAGGACCCCACATACACCCCCACCACCCCATTCCACAGCCTTGGCACAGCCAGAGGGGCTGCAGCCACAGAGCTCGTGGCTGACTGGGCTAAAGGCAGGAGGAGGCCTTGACTTCTGAGTCCTGTGTGCTGCCCCTGCAGCAGCACCGGGCAGTGGGTGCCAGGAGGGAGGCTCACATGCTGCTGGCTGTAGCCCTGCAGAAGGAGCAGGTGTGGGGACTGGTACAGCGAGTACCGCATGGTGTCCGGGCCAGGCTCCTCCGGACCGTGGGCAGTGGCAGGCAGGGCGGTTGCTGGGCTCAGGCTGGTCTCGCTGACCGTGCGGCGCAGCAGGGGTGGAGGGGAGCTCTGGGCATCCCCCAGGGCCAGGGCTGGGGTTCCCTTCGCACGGCTCCGCTGCAGCCTCCGGGCCTGGGCATTTATCCCTGGAACAGAAGCAGTGCAGGGTGAACAGTTAGATGTCTAATAGTTCCAGGGCTGGGCACGGTGGCTCACACCTGTAATCCCAGCACTTTGGGAAGACGAGGCGGGTGGGTCACCTGAGGTTAGGAGTTCGAGACCAGCCTAGCCAACAACCCCATCTCTACTAAAAATACGAAAATACGTGGTGGGCGCCTGTAATCCCAGCTACTCAGGAGGCTGAGGCACAAGAATTGCTTGAACCCAGAAGGTGGAGGTTGCAGTGAGCCTAGATCGTGCCATTGTACTCCAGCCTGAATGACAAGAGTGAAACTCCATCCTCCTAAAAAAGTCTAATAGCACCCATGTTCCAGGTCCTTCTGAGTTCAAACCCCACTAAGCCACGTCTCCTAATGCCTGTCACTGTTCTGTCAAAGCAGGTCTGGCAGAGGCTCAAGGATTCTGCCCTCTAGCCACATCCCTCAAAAAACTGGGCAGTGCTTTGGCACCATTGTGGCAGGATAGTCTCAGAGCCAGCAGCCTGTCTGTCAGACCCTCAGGCTGAGGGGACCACGCCTACCCTGTAGCAGCCCAGGGTCGCACCACAGCCTGCCCGACCAGCCGGCACCACGGCCTACAGGGCCTCAAACCACAAATGCTTTCCCACGGCAGCATCGGCCTCTGCAGGGTCACCACACCACCTCCAGAGCCCTGCCCCATCCATCTGTGCACCAGGTGAAACTCCCCTGGAGGGTGCTCTGATGAGATGAGATGGAATGGTCATCATCCTGCCCCCCCTTTACAAGGAGGGGGTGCCACTGTGCCACGTCACCCCAGCCCACAGGACTGCCGATGGCCTGCTTCTGCGACAGCATGGCTGCCTCCTTCCCAAGCCTGTCTCTGACATCCTCAAGTGAAAGCAGGCACACACACACACACACACACACACACGCATACACATGTCCACAAATACACATGCACCCACACACAAAAAGACACACGCACACACACATGCACACACACACGTGCACCACACACCAAAACACACATGCACACACATTAACACATACATGTGCACACACACATGCACACACAGCTCAGAAATAACACACACCCTTAGAAGACTTTTAAAATCTCATAAATACAGACACACTCTCTAAATGTGTGCTCTGGGAAAGCCAGCCGGCTGCGATAGATGAAAACCGCTCACCAGTCCCCAGCTGACCTGGCGCTGTCTTTTCTGAGCTCTCTGCTGAGTTTCCTGTATGCAGTCCTTCAGGTTAAGATCCGTCCCCATCTGTGGCAGCCTCTCCTCCAGGCATTCCCAATAAAACCAAACAAAAGCCGGATGGAGGGAGGTGGCAGCTGGCCGATGACGCCCCTTACCAGCGCTGGCGGCCCCGCGGTCCTTCCCAAGGCAGCCAGCAGCCTGTGCATCCGCAGCCCGCGGGGGGCCGGGGCGCGAGGGAGCCTGCCCAGCCGCAGTGCGAGGCTGCTGGGCTTGGCTACTCGCCGCCGTGCTCCTGCCCCTGTGCTCCTGCCGGCCACAGAGCCCGGCCCAGCCTGGCGGGCAGCAGGTGCCCAGCAGGTGGGGCCTGGTTCCCCGACCCCATCCCACCCGCCACTCCGACAAGCTTTGCCAGCCCCACAGCTCAGTCTCACTGCACAACTGTGGGGCCAGATCTGAAAAAAGAACACAAACAGTGCCAAATTATGCTCCAGCCCCCAAGTTTCTCCCAAATCTGGGGGTGGGTTGCAGGAGATGACCTCAGGGTGACCTTCTAGAAGTCCCAGGGCCATGCAGCAGGGAGGGCTTCTCCTCCTAGATTCCCAGGGGCTCCCAGAGGGCCTGACCACAACTGTGGCATGGGATGTCCCAGGCCTGCGTCCCTGGGACTGCAGCCCCAGGCAAGTGGCTTACAGCTAAGTGCACCCTGCTCCTCCACGCAAGGCCCCACAGCCTCCTCAGGCCCAGGGCTGCGCTCTCTGCAGAACCAACGCTGACACTCAGGGGCCACTCCCAGGATCTCCTTCCTTGTGCTGGGCAGGCCTGCACAAGTGCAGAAGCGCCAGCCTGCCAGCCTTCAACGAGAAGCCAGAGGTGAGGCCTCTCCTCTAGGCAGCAGTGCTGTCCCTGCACCCAAGGCCACAAGCACAACACAGCCTCCCTCTGAGTGCAGGGGAGGGGGTGAGGCAGCAACAGCATCCACTGCCGACACTGGCACGGCTGTGGGCATGGCCAGTGTGGACAGCAACTGACCATAGCACTCTGTTCCTCAGTCCCCTGCCATGAGACAGCCGGCAGGACCCGTGCACACTTGCACATGCGCATTCAGCACCGCCTGAATTAGCAAAGCCCGGAACCCACCCAGTCGGCCCCTGCCGGGAGCCACCATGCACAGGAGGACAACTCTGCAGAGAGAAGCTTGCAGCCAGCCATGCACATGACCACAGGGTGAAAGAGCAAACTGCAGGTTAACACATGACATAACTCATTGGCTCAGTTTTCTTAAAAGCACCTAAAACGCCATCTTACCTCACTTCTGGATTCTACATATATGCACGCAAAGCTATTTTTTACCCCAAAGTCATTCAGGAGCAGGTTGCTTAACTTCCATGTAATTACACAGTTTTGAGCAATCTTCTTAGTACTGATTTCTATTTTTATTGGGCTGGGGTTGGAGAGTGTGGTTGGCATAACCACATTCTGGTTAGTTTTTTTGAATTTGTTGAGAATTCAAACAAATGTGTTTTATGATCAAATGTGTGGTCAATGTAGAGCTTTTTTTTTTTTTTTTGAGATGGAGTCTCACTCTGTCGCCCCAGGCTGGAGTGCAGTGCGCAGTCTCAGCTTACTGCAACCTCCACCTCCCAGATTCAAGCGATTTTCCTGCCTCAACCTCCTGAGTAGCTGGGATTACAGGCACCTGCCACCAAGCCTGGCTAATTTTTGTATTTTTAAAGAGATGGGGTTTCATCATGTTGGTCAGTCTGGTCTCAAACTCCTGACCTTGTGATCAACCCTCCACCTGCCTCGGCCTCACAAAGTGCTGGGATTACAGGTGTGAACCACCAAGACTGGCCCGATGTAGAGCTATTTTTTGAAACAGCAATGCACACACACAGTGAATTCACCACATGGAGGCTGTCCTCAACAGGTGCGGGGGGAAGTCTAGGGGTAGTGGAAGAAATGAATTTAATTTCATAGGATTTAATATACCGTCCAGCACATAACAGAATATATGTTATATATAATTTATAAAACATATTATCATAACTTTATATCATATTTTACTTATTTTATTTCTTTTAAACTCCAAACAAATATGATAAAAATCTTTACCTGTAAAATCTGGGAGGTAAAAACCCAGGTGTCAGGTAAATAACTGATTATACTTTACTTAAATTTTAAAACTTTTGTTTGTTTTAGACGGAATCTCACTCTGTCACCCAGGCTAGAGTAGCAGTAGCAAGATCTCAGCTCACTGGAACCTCTGCCTCCTAGGTTCAAGCAATTTTCCTGCCTCAGCATCCCAAGTAACTGGGATTACAGGTGTGCGTCATCACACAAGGCTAATTTTTGAATCTTTAGTACAGATGGGGTTTTACCATCTTGCCAGGCTGGTCTCAAACTCCTGACCTCAAGTGATCCACCCACCTTGGCCTCCCAAAGTGCTGGCATTACAGGTGTGAGCCACCGGACCCAGCCTAAAAACTTTTGTTAGAGTAAAAATCACAGAAGTTTGAAAGGCCTCTTGCTCACGTGTGGCTTTGTGACTTGGGCCTGTCCCAAAATGAGGTTGCAGGAGATGCAACTCTAGCACTTGCGTTCCCAGGGAGTCAGCGGTCAGGCTTGTTGGGGGTCTACGTGGCCTCCCAAGTTCTCATAGAGAGCTGCAGTCGTGCCCTATTTGCGCCTGACCTGATACAGCTTTGTTGTCACCCAAGGTCTCAGTGCTGCCCAGACCCAGGATGGATCTGCCTAATCTGGGACAGAAACTACCCCACTTGGCCTTTGGGTGGAAGGTGACAGAGAGCATCACTGGCAACACTGACCCCAGACACCTTCAGAAGCATCACATGGCGCCGTGACTAGACACAGATCGTGGTGTTTTCAAGGCTCTCAGACTGACAGCACACTGCTAAGGAAGGGGAGGCCAAGGCATTTGCAATTGCAGGGACTGCCTGGTTTGGGGGTCTTTTCTTTTTTTTTTTTCGAGAGGGAGTTTCACTCCTGTTGCTTAGGCTGGAGTGCAATGGTGTGATCTCAGCTCACTGCAACCCCCGCCTCCCAGGTTCAAGCAATTCTCCTGCCTCAGCCTCCCAAGTAGCTGGGATTATAGGCATGTGCCACCACAACCAGGTAATTTTGTATTTTTAGTAGAGACAGGGTTTCTCCGTTGTTGTTGGCCAGGCTGGTCTCAAACTCCTGACCTCAGGTGATCTGCCCACATAGGCCTCCCAATGTACTGGGATTACAGACGAGAGCCAGCGCGCCCAGTGGTTTGGGGTCTTATACAGGCATGACCTTTCCCGAGAACAAGGTCACTCCAGAGGCCCCCATGCAAGCAATGGAAGATTCCACCAACATGCGATCAGTTCAGTGAGAAATACATCATCAAGAAACCACTATTTCAAAACAAATGAATTCTAATCAAGCAAAATGGCAGGACGGTCGCAGCCTTTTCTAACTGTCATTTTAGATGGAAAGTTATGCTTCTTAAATAAAGCTCTAGACCCTGGTATGGGTGAAGAGGTTGGAAGACAGAATATACCCGTGTCCTTTGTTGTTTGCCCCATGTGAGGGACGAGACGGGCCACCTGGTTTTAGCCAAGGTCAGCTGTGGCCCGAGCTCCCTCGTCTTCTTCATGCCTTGGCATGACAAAGTTCACTGGGATCAGAGGTGTTACAGAGGTTTGAGAGATGCCCAGGAATCTGTACTGGTAAATGCCATCTGGAAGTTTCTAGAACACAGCAGCCAGGTAGAGGAGCCACTGCCAGAGCATTCCCCCTCCCCCAAAGCCCTCTCCACAGCGATTCCTTCCAGGGGAGAAGGGGACAGCCACAAGCGTGGAGAGAGCTTGCTGGGGACCTCCAGTTGGTGTTGATTTCAATCCTTCTTGGGATAAGTGTCTGTCAGTTCCTGCAGAGGAGGTTGATGGGTACGGGTGATGCCTGCTGCCCCTTGTTGATCCGCTCAGGAATGAGGGAGGGTCTGGGTAACTAGGACCTTGGTGGGCAGCCCTGCTTCACCCCCAGCAACCCGCAGGGAACTGCCTGGCTCTAAACATCTGCTAATACATGGAGTCCCAGCCTCAAAAGCAAAATGTATACTTCTTGACATTCTAACACAAAGCCGGGCACAATGGCTCAGGCCTCTAATCCCAGCACTTTGGTAGGCCAAGGCAGAAGGAGGGCTTGAGTTCAAGCCCAGTCTGAGCAACATAGCAAAGACTCCATCTCTACAAAACATGTAAAAATTAGCTGGGCATGGTGGCACGTTCCCGCAGTCCCAGCTACTCAGGAGACTGAAATGGTAGAATCACCTGAGTCCAGGAGGTTGAGGCTGCAGTGAGCTATGATTGTGCCACTGCAGTCCAGCCTGGGTAACAGAGCAAGATCCTATCTCAAAAAAAAAAAAAAAAAAAAAAAACAAGGCCAGAGCCTGGAATAGCACTGCACACTTCCTAAGGGATCATGATTCACAGACAGGCCCAGCTTTGCCATGAAATGTTTGCCTTTGACACTGGAATGCCTTTGACACCCCAGTAGAAGGTGCAGGGCGCCACTGCGATGGGAAGATGGAATGGGACAGTCGTCCTGACTTCCTCTCCTCTCACAGCAGAGGCCTTAAGGAAAGGAGTGCTGCGCTCAGTGTCCCTGAAGCCCTGTTAGCAGCTTTCCTCCCCTGCCTGAGCAGAACCGAGCTGGTGAGCACAGCCTCATCTCCCAGGTCGGTACTCACAGCTGGAGGAAGTGGCGAGGGGGCAGCACCCAGCCACGGCCACTCGGCTCTTGTCTAGGCCACCCCCCTCCTCTCCTCTAGAAGGCAGTGCGTAGTGACCCGCTGCTGAAAGAGAAGGCAGGGCTCTGCGTGCTGGGGGTGCACAGGGAAACTGGACAGCAGCTGGAGACCATCACCAGCTCTCACAGGCTCTGAACAGCCCTGGAAAGAAAAACACAGGCTTTTCCTGAACGTCACTCAGTTCCTCTATAAACTCAGCCGGCAGCTTTCACCTCCCGATCCTGTTTTCTCTTCCCTCCCTGGCTCCGACAGTTTGGAATAATGATATACACAACTTGGAACCGTTTCTGTCGCTCATCCCCACTCCTGGGCCTCAGAGATGAGGTGCCTATGACTGGAGACAGAGGAAGCAATGAAACGTGCCTGTGCTGGGGAACTTTACCGCTATGGGGGAACAGGAGACCATTGTACTTATTTGCTATGTTGCCTAGACTGGAGTGCAGTGTGGATTCACAGGCGTGGTCACCATAACACCCTGCAGCCTTGAACTTCTGGCCGCAGAATAGCTGAGACTACAGGTGCGCACCCCCATGCTCGGCAAAAGACGTTTTTTTTTTTTTTTTTTTTTTTTTTTTTGAGATGGAGTCTTGTTCTATCGCCCAGGCTGGAGTGCAATGGTGCCATCTCGGTTCACTGCAGCCTCTGCCTCACGGGTTCAAGCAATTTTTGTGCCTCAGCCTCCCAAGTAGCTGGGATTACAGGCGCCCACCACTACGCCTGGCTAATTTTTTGTATTTTTAGTAGAGACCAGGTTTTGCCATGTTGGCCAGGCTGGTTTCGAACTCCTGACCTCAAGTGATCTGTCCGCCTTGGCCTCCCAAAGTGCTGATTACAGGTGTGAGCCACTGCACCTGGCCAGGAGATGATTTTAAAGTGGCCCCTAGTCACAGCTGGGGATGTGTTGCTAAAAAAACTGCAGTTACTGCTGCAAAACACAGAGGTCTGATGGGCCTGAAATGAGTCTTCTTTTAGCTGAAACACACTCTTCTAAGCTAGTAAAGGACACGGAGCCATAAGACCATCAAGCAGTCCTTGAAGGAAAATCATTTCAAATGTACAAAAAAGAACTACTTAGGCATAATTTGGTAAGCACATCTCTACACCACAGCCAGCTTGATTCTGGGCATTTTCCATCTAATTCCATTTTATTCTCATTACAGAAACCCTACAAAGGCTGGGCATGGCTCACGCCTCTAATCCCAGCTGTTGGGGGGGCCAAGGCAGGTGGATCACCTGAGGCCAGGAGTTCGAGATCAGCCTGGACAACATGGTGAAACCCCATCTCTACTAAAAATACAAAAATTAGCCAGGGATGGTGGCATGCGCCTGTAATCCCAGCCACTTGGGAGGCTGAGACAGGAGAACTGCATGAACTCAGGAGGTGGAGGTTACAGTGAGCCAAGATCACGCCACTGCACTGTAGGCTGAGTGACAGAGTGAGACACTATCTCAAAAAAAAAAAAAAAAAAAAAAAAAAAGCCCTGCAAAGGAACTGTGGCTAGACAGGAACATATTAGCCTCACTTTTTGGAACCAATTCTACCATTAGGGAAACAATTCTAAGGAGAATGTATATGTAACCTCCTCTCTGCCATCAGGAACAAGGTGAGGATTCCTGCTGTAACCACTTCTATTCAGCATTGAACTAGGTCCTTGCCAGTACAACAGGCAAGAAAAAATAGAGGAAAGATACAGGATTGAAAAGAAAGAAGTTCAATTATCATTATTTTGCAGATGATATGATTGTGCATGTAGGAAATGCAAAAGAATCTATGGAAAAAATATTACAATTAACAAGTGAATTCAGCAAGGTGACTAGATGTGGTGAATAAGCAAAATTCAGGCTGTTGTGTTTTGTTTTTGAGAAGGGTCTTGCTCTGTCACCCAGACTGGAGTGCAGTGGTGCGATCACAGCTCACTGCAGCCCCCCACCTACTGGGCTCAAGCAACCTTCTGCCTCAGCCTCCCAAGTAGTTGGGACTACATGTGCAGACCACCACACCCAGCTCATTTTGTATTTTTTGTAGAGACAGGCTCTCACTATTTTGCCCAGGCTGGTCTAAAACACCTGTGCCTAAGGCAATCCTCCCACCTCAGTCTTCCAAAGTGCTGGGATTATGGGTATAAACCACTGCACCTGGCCAGTAATATTTTTAAAGATTAGAAGCAAATCATGTCGGATTCATGACCGAGGAGTCAACCACATGTGGCCCCTGCATGCTAGGATCGAGGAAAGTGACCAAATTAAGAAGCGAGGGATGTTAGAATTTCATCTGCATAGGAAAAGAAAGAAAGAAAAAGAGAGAGAGAAAGAGACAGAGAGAGAGAGAGAGAGAGAGAGAGAGAGAGGAGAGAAAGAGAAAAAGAAAAAAGAAAGAAAGAAAGAGAGAGAGAGAGAGAAGGAAGGAAGGGAAGGGAAGGGAGGGGAAGGGGAGGGGAGGGGAGGGGAGGAAGGAGGGGAGGAAGGAGGGAAGGAGGAAAGAAAGGAGGGAAGGAGGGAGGGAGGGAAGGAGGGAGGAAGGAAGGAAGGAAGGGAGGGAGGGAGGGAGGGAGAAAGAAGTGAGGGGTGTCCTGTATATGACAATTATATATTTGCAGAATACTTCAAAACCCTAACCTGGCCAGGTGCAGTGGCTCTTGCCTGTAATCCCAGCACTTTGGGAGGCCAAGGCGGCCAGATCACAAGGTCAGAAGTTTGAGGCCAGCCTGACCAACATGGTGAATACAAAAATACAAAAAATAGCCAGGTGTGGTGGCAGGTGCCTGTAATCCCAGCTACTCAGGCTGAAGCAGGAGAATTGCTTGAACCCAGGAGGCAAAAGTTTCAGTGAGCCAAGATCATGCCACTGCACTCCAGCCTGGGCAAGACAGCAAGACTCCATCTTGTGGGGGAAAAAAACCCTAAAGAAAGCGAATGTAGGCTCGTCATGGTGGTTCACGCCTGTAATTTCAGCACTTTGGGAGGGTGGGGTGGGAGGATCACTGGAGGCCAGGAGTTTGAGAGTAGACTAGGCAACACAGAAAGACCCTGAATCCACAAAAGTACAAAGATTAGCCAGATGTGTGGGACACACCTTAGTCCCAGCTACTCAGGAGGTGGAGGCAGGAGGATCACCTGAACCCAGGAGACCGAGGCTGCAGTGAGATATGATTGTGCCACTGGATGACAGAGCAAGACCTCCTCTGTAATAAAGAAAGAAAACGAAGGCATATTCTGAGAAAACGCCAGAACCCTATCTCTAATCAATCAATAAATGAAGTAAAGGAATGCATACACTAAGAAAACACCAGAATAACAAGCACCAAAACATTCAAGATGATTCTCTCCAGGAGGTGACCTGACAGCTGATTTCTACTCCATTCTTTACACTCTCACTTAGTTTCCAAATTTTCAGCAATCGAGAGGTTCCATTTTTTTGGAGGGGGGAGAAATTATTTTTTTACATACTACAGAGTATTATTTCCATGATGAAACTTGGACCACCTCATACTAATTAGAGTCTTAGCGAACAACAATCGCCCTCTCTGAGAAGCAACTGAAAACCTAATTAAGATAATGGGTAACTGAGGAGATAAAATGCTTAAGCCATTTGTTAGGCAGACACAGATGGAAATGGAGCTCTCCGGGGACTGTGCTGAGGAAAGAGCAGTGTTGCATAACCGAGAACTTTCTCCAGCCAAAACCAAGGGCGGTAGCCAGTGACCCTGGGAAGCCTGTGAGCCCTTTCTTTTCTTTCTTTCTTTTCTTTCTGTCTCCACCCCCCCCCCCCCTCTCTCACTCTCTCTCTCCTCTCTCTCTCTCTTTCTTTTGAAGGAGTCTCACTCTGTCACCTAGGCTGGAATGCAGTGGTGTGATCTTGGCTCACTACAACCTCTGCCTCCCGGTTCAAGCGATTCTCCTGCCTCAGCCTCCTGGGTAGCTGGGGCTATAAGCACGCACTACCATGCCTGGCTACTTTTTGTATTTTTAGTAGAGATGGGGTTTCATCTTGTTGGTCAGGATGGTCTAGATCTCTTGACCTCGTGATCCACCCACCAAAGCCTCCCAAAGGGCTAGGATTACAGGCATGAGCCACCACGCCCAGCCAAGTCCTTTCTTAGAGAGGGTCATGGTGACCAGCGAAGCACGCCCCGGCTCACCACATCCAGCACGGCGCTAGGCATGCCACCGACACCAACAGCCCTATGGAGGGTGCTGTTTCATCTCAGGCACCACTAGGTATTTGTCTCCCGGGAGACGGGTGGGAGAACTGGCTCTTTTTTTCCAGAGATATAATCTTCTATTGTTAAGTATCTTGAGTCTTAACTTTGGTGGGGAGTCTTCCCTTCCCACCTAGAAAATGATTCAAACTCCCTTCCCTCCCTTGCATCTGTCTTTTTTTTTGAGATGGAGTCTCACTCCTGTTGCCCAGGCCGGAGTGCAGTAGTGTAATCTTGGCTCACTGCAATCTCTGCCTCATAGGTTCATGCAATTCTCCTGCCTCAGCCTCCCAAGTAGCTGGGATTACAGGTGTGTGCCACCATGCCTGGCTAATTTTTGTATTTTTAGTAGAGATGGGGTTTCACCATGTTGGTCAGGCTAGTCTCAAACTCCTGACTTCAGGTGATCCACCTGCCTCAGCCTCCCAAAGTGCTGGGATTACAGGTGTGAGTTACCATGCCTGGCCACAACCACATATTTTAATGGGCAAGGATTCGAATGAACATCTCTTCAAAGAAGAAATACACATGGCCAATAGGTAAACTAAAATACAATACAAAATGCTCAACATCAGTCATTGGGGAAATGCAGATGTGAACCACAGTAAGACACCACTTGACATCCACTGCCATGGTTATAATAAAAAAGGAAAACAAGCCAGGCGCGATGGCTCACATCTGTAATCCCAACACTTTGGGAGGCCGAGGTGGGCGGATCATTTGAGATCAGGAGTTTGAGACTAGCCTGTTCAAGATGGTAAAACCTCGTCTCTACTAAAGATACAAAAACTAGCTGGGTGTGGTGGTGCATGCCTGTAATCCCAGCTGCTCGGGAGGCTGAGGCAAGAGAATCGCTTGAACCAGGGAGGCAGAGGTTGCAGTGAGCTGAGATCACACCAATGCACTGCAACTGGGTAACAGGGCAAGACTCCATCTCACCAAACAACAACAAAAAGGGTAAACAATATCAAGAGTGTAGAAAGACTGGACCCCTCATACAGGATTGGTGGAAAGTCAAGTGCTGTAGCCACTGTGTAGAACAGCTTGTCGATGCGTTAAAATGTTACACAGGAGGCCAGGCACGCTGGCTCATGCCTGTAATCCCGGCACTTTGGGAGGCTGAGATGGGTGGATCAAGAGGTCAAGAGATCGAGACCATCCTGGCCAACATGGTAAAACCCCGTTTCTACTAAAAATCCAAAAATTAGCTAGGCGTGGTGGCACACACCTGTAATCCCAGCTACTCAGGAGGCTCAGGCAGGAGAATTGCTTGAGCCCGGGAAGCAGAGGTTGCAGTGAGCCAAGATCACGCCATTACTCTCCAGCCGGGTAACAGAGCAGTACTCTGTCTCAAAAAAAAAAAAAAAAAAAAAGAAAAAGAAAAAAATATTAAACATGAATTTGCCTGTGACTCATCAGTTCCACATGGCCAATAAGAGAAGTAAAAAAATGCATGTCCACTCAAATGCTTATACACAAATGTTCAGAGCAGCGCTATTCAGAATAGTCAACAAGCGGAAATAATCCAAAATCCAAATGTCCATCACATGCTGAATGGATGAACTAAATATATCTATATGATAGGCTACTATTTAGCAATGACAAAGAACAACATACTGATACCTTTTACAACATGGATGAACCTCAAAAATACTACGCTAAGTGAAAAAAGCTAGATGCAAAAAACATAAGTATGATTCTATTTATATGAAATAGCTGGAAAAAGTCAATGTATAGAGCCAGAAAACTGATTAGGGGCTGCCTGGGTCTGGGGTGGGACCAGCTGACTGCTAACAGACATAAAAGATCTTTTGGTGATGAACATGTGCCAACTGGCACAGTGGCTCTTGCCTGTAATCCCAGCACTTAAGGAGGCCAAGGCAGGCAGCCTCCTTGAGCTCAGGAGTTCAAGGCCAGCCTGGGTAATATGGCAATATCCTGTCTCTACCAAAAATACAAAAATTAGTCAGGTATGGTGGCACACATCTGTAGTCCCAGCTATCAGGAGGCTGAATTGGGAGGACGGCTTGATCCTGGGAGGTGGCAGAGGTTGCAGTGAGCTGAGATCACACCATGGCACTCCAGCCTGGGTGACAGAGTGAGACCCCTTCTAAAAAAAAAAAAAAAAAAAAAAAAAGATGCTAAGACTGGACTGTGATGATGATCATACAACTTTGTAAATTTACTAAAAATTCATTCAACTCTATACTAAAAACAGGTAAATGTTATGGTATAAAATATCTCATAAGAAAAGATTTTTTTAAACCAGCAAATACATTTTTTTATGTCATAAGCCCCCAGTCCAAACAGAAGCAAAGAAGATGGCTCCAAGAAGCTGAAATTGATAAGATATCGAATATACCTGAACATCTTGAAAAGAGGTAAGACAATTAGCAGAGTGTTCAGGGAATGCTGAAATAATGAAAAGTACGGAGAAAAAGAATGGACAAGCAAGAATGACAATAATTAACTACAAAACAAACTAAAGGTTGGACAGGAAGGAGAAACAATCTTTATATAGATAATCTTCAGTTATAAAAAGCTATACGTGATCTTAAAATGTAAATCCTGACTACTAATCTAAAAAAAAAAAAAGTTATATTGAGAAGATCGGGCAATAGGAATTGGAAATTTGGAGAGAGCGGTGGTGAAAAGACCTATGTTCTCATTTTCCACTGAAGGAAGTCACTAGAAAATGTCTGAAATGTGACCAGGTATGGTGGCTCATGCCTGTAATCCCAGCACTTTGGGAGCCTGAGGTGGGCGGATCACCTGCACTCGGGAATTCAAGATCAACATGGAGAAACCCCATCTCTACTAAAAATACAAAATTAGCTGGCCATGGTGATGGGGGCCTGTAATCCCAGCTACTTCGGAGGCTGAGGCAGGAAAATCACTTGAACCTGGGAAGTGGAAGTTGCAGTGAGCCGAGATCACACCATTGCACTCTAACCTGGGCAACGAGAGAGAAACGCCATCTCAAAAAAAAAACAGAAAAAAGAAAATGTCTGAAATTTAAAAAAAATCAAGATATAGTAGGATACATTTGTTATTTAAAGACAGGGAATTAAATGCCAAAAAGAAACAGTTCACAGTTGAAAGTGGTTGTAGGGAGTTCCAAACTGGGACAAAGGAACGGCTATGACAGAGAACGGCTGTTTTGCTTTTAATTAGTAATAAGAAAGTATGGCTTTCACTGTGCATATATGTATAACTTTGATTATAATAAAGAAAAAATTTTAAGTGCACATATTTTCAGTCTACTGGAAGAATGAATGAATGAATAAATGAATAAATGTTCATAGGATCAACTGCATCAATTCCTAAACACACGCATTTATATTCTAGCATCTCTGGAACTACAAGGCATCCTGTATCCTGTGGAATGTCAACCAGGCTGCAGCTGTGAGGAGAACTTGGTTGGTGTTGCCTGGGGCAAGATTCTGCAACATTTCAATTAATTCAGGACCATCCAAAGAATGAACATACCTTCCAGCTGTTATCTGCGACAAACCTGCAGACTGAATATGCAAGTGGCTTGGAAGAAAGTGCTAGAGACAGCAGGGGATGCCACATCACCAATCCTCTCCAGGAAAAAGAAAATGATACTGTGTGGAGAATGTGAATGGGGACAGCTCTGATTCGAAAAGATTAGACTCTGAATTCATTTCACTCCTACATACCTTTCTGTGTATGCACAAAATGAATACAGATCAAAATCTGTGTTTAGATAAATCTTTAGATATGACATAGCTTAAGTACAAAAATTAAAATTCTAGATAATAAGAAAGTATTATGTCGTAGTTTAAATGTAGTTATTTTTTTGTTGGTAAACACTGGTGATGTGGCCACTGATAACATCTTTTCTTTAGTAAAGAAATGTATGTTGCAAAATTGTTCCTAACAATCCCCAAATACTGTGTTTCATCTACACCAAGGAATATTCCATAACCATTAAGATGAATGAATTGGAGCTATGACACATGATGTAATTTCCAGAGAGGATATGGTATGAAAAATACAGAAAAGCATATGATCCCCATTTTTTTCTTTTCATTTTTTTTCTTCATTCCTTTTACCCACACTACACAGATGATCCCATTAAAAAAAAAACAAATAAACAAAAAAAACTTGGCTGGGCTTGGTGGCTCACTCCTGTAATCCCAGCAGCACTTTGGGAGGCCGAGGTGGGTGGATCATGAGGTCAGGAGATGGAGACCATCCTGGCCAACATGGTAAAACCCTGTCTCTACCAAAACACAAAAAAATTAGCTGGGTGTGGTGGTGCACGCCTGTAGTCCCAGCTACTCGGGAGGCTGAGGCAGGGGAATTGCTGGAATCACGAGGTCAAGAGATCGAGACCATCCTAGCCAACATGGTGAAACCCCATCTCCACTAAAAAATACAAAAATTAGCTGGGCATAGTGGCACATGCCTGTAGTCCCAGCTATTCAGTAGGCTGAGGCAGGAGAATTGCTTGAACCTGGGAAGCAGAGGTTGCAGTGAGCTGAGATTACACCACTGCACTCCAGCCTGGCAACAGAGCGAGACTCCATTAAAAAAAAAAAAA
>NW_022437050.1:5273864-5279342 GCF_009761245.1 Sapajus apella
GGAAGCAGAGGTTGCAGTGAGCTGAGATTACCCCACTGCACTCCTTCACTCCAGCCTGGCAACAGAGCGAGACTCCATTAAAAAAAAAAAAAGAAGGCAGAAAGGAAGTCAAATACTCAAAAAATGATGGAGATCTGACTTGCTACTGCTGACTTGAAGATGCTGGGGGTAGGCCGGGCACGGTGGCTCATGCCTGTAATCCCAGCTACTCAGGGGGCTGAGGCAGCAGTATCATTTGAACCCAGGAGGTGGAGACTGCAGTGATCCGAGATAGCACCATTGCACTCCAGCCTCGGCAACAAGAACAAAACTATGTAAAAAAAAAAAAAAAAAAGATGCTGGGAGTAATTTGGAAGTGATTTTGAACTTCTAAATATATGTGTACTGTGAAAGAGAAAGCTATTATTGCCTTTTACTGGACATTAGCTCCTTCCTCTTAATAGCATAAGCCCTGTCCTATTGGTGAGGTAATGTACCCAGCTAAGAAAAGTGACATTTTCCTGTCTCCCTTGCAGGTAGGCACAGACATGTGACTAAGCTGCAGTCAGTGAAAGATGAGGGGATTCCGCTGTTGGGACTTCTTGGAAAGCTCCATAGGTGGACAGTTTGCAGGGACACCTTTGCCCTTCCCCATCTTCCTTCTTTCTTCCTGCCTTAAATGAAGATGTGATGGCAGTGGTCCCATAACCATCCTGCACCTTGAGGTAACCTTGAAGACGGAGGGCATGAACTAGAATGATGAGGCCAAAAGCAGGAAAAGCCTGGTCCCTGGTGACCAGGAAAACCACGTTACCAGCCCTGAACTTACTGTTAGGCAAAAGAAACCTGT
The DNA here is from genome assembly GCF_009761245.1 of Sapajus apella. Taxonomy (NCBI): domain Eukaryota; kingdom Metazoa; phylum Chordata; class Mammalia; order Primates; family Cebidae; genus Sapajus; species Sapajus apella. Next base: position 5,274,694 of record NW_022437050.1, read on the forward strand.
ATTGTGCCCAGGCTACTCTAGCCTCGTCAAATGCAATTCCTAACTGATGAAGAGGCATTACTGTTTGGGGTTTCTGTTTGTTTGCTTTTACTTTGAGGGAGGGTGGTGTTTGTTTTTTCTCATTGCTGATAAAGAGGTTAAGACACCCCTTTGGTATCGGTTATTCAACTATATTTCACACATATGAAAGCATTTATAACTTAGACTAATAACAAAATGAACACCATTTCATCCACCATCCAACCTAAAAAGAATAGATTATTTCCAGGCTCACATCACCTCTCCCAAACATATCTGCCTGCCTGTCCCCACTTCTCGCCCTACCAAAGGGAATCACTCTTCTGGATTCTGTGTTTAACATGGCCTTATTTTTCATTTATGGTTATACCACACGTTTGGAACCCTAAATTATACTGCTCTACTTTGCTTATTTTGAAACCTTATATAAATGGTATCACATCCTGCATTTTTCTGCAATGTGCTTTTCCTGTCATAACGTATAAGACACAGTTACATTGACGCAGGTAGCTATGGTTTAATTTCACAACTTTATACTATTTATTGCGTGAATATGCCACCATCCAGTCATTCTCTCATTGGTGGCTATGTGGATTGTCTTGAACTTTAGACCACTACAAAATGTGGACATAAACACTCTCATACTCATCTCCAAGTGCTTCCTGACTTTTCTAACACCACAACATATATAGAACATTACGGTATTTAAATAGCATACTGGAGGTAAACTAGGTGTGTAGCGTTCTGGACATGGCTGTGGTCCCACAGACTCTGGTCACCCCAAAGACTAAGAGAATCAGTAAGATGAAGTCCACCAGTGTCCCAGTGGATGATAATGAAGACCTACGAGTGGAATAATTGGAACAAAGAGTGTGGGCCTGTCAACTTTGCTAGATAAGACCCAACTGTTTCCCAAAGGGGCCAAAACAGTTTTCACTCTCAGTGGCACCATGTTAGAATGTCCATTGCTCCTCATCCTCGACAAACCTAGACACTGTTAGACTTTTTTATTTTTGTATTAAAAAACACCAGGCTGGGCATGGTGGCTCACGCCTGTAATCCCAGCACTTTGGGAGGCCGAGGCGGGTGGATCACGAGGTCAAGAGATCGAGACCATCCTGGTCAACACGGTGAAACCCCGTCTCTACTAAAACTACAAAAAATTAGCTGGGCATGGTGGCACGTGCCTGTAATCCCAGCTACTCAGGAGGCTGAGGCAGGAGAATCACTTGAACCCAGGAGGTGGAGGCTGCGGTGAGCCGAGATCGCGCCATTGCACTCCAGCCTGGGTAACAAGAGCGAAACTCCATCTCAAAAAAAAAAAAAAAAAAAGAAAAGAAAAAAGAAAAAAACACCTCTCTGATCTTAAATTGTATTTTCCTTATGACTAATGAGATTGGGCATCTTTTCATGTTTATTGGCCATTCCTAGTTCCTCTTCTGTGAAATGCTTATGCATTTCTTTGGCCTACTTTTTAAACTGGGTTGTTAGGGATTTTATTATTTTCCTTTTTTGAGACAGAATCTTGCTCTGTTGCTCAGGCTTGAGTGCAGTGGCATGATCTTGGCTCACTGCAACCTCTGTGTCTTGGGTTCAAGCGATTCTCATGCCTCAGCTTCCCAAGTAGCTAGGATTACAGGCGCAAATCACCACGCCTGGCAAATTTTTGTACTTTAGTAGAGAAAAATACAAAAGGTTAGGTTTTACAAGTGCTCTGCCCGCCTCAGCCTCCCAAAATGCTGGGATTACAAGGATGAACCATTACACCCAGTTTTGTTTTGTTTTTAAGACAGACTCTCACCACTACCCAGTCTGGAGTGTAGTGGCATGATCTCGGCTCACTGCAACCTCCACCTCCTGGGTTCAAGTGATTCTCCTGCCTCCACCTCCGGAATAGCTGGGACTACAGCTACATGCCACCACACCCAGGTAAGTTTTGTATTTTTAGTAAATAGAGGGTTTGGCCATGTTGCCCAGGCTGGTCTCAAACTCCTGGCCTAAAGTGATCCGCCCACCTTGACCTCCCAAAGTGCTGGGATTACAGGCATGAGCCACTGCACCCAGCCTATTGATCTTTTTAAATAGACTTTTTCCTTTGCCATCTTTAATAAATTCTGAATAGTAAATATTTGTCAGTTTCATGTTATCACAAAATCTTCTCCCAGCTTAAGGCCTGTTTTTCAGTTTCTCACTGTTCATTATTTGATGAACAAAATCTCATAATTGTACCAATCTCTCTTTCTATGGCTTAAGCTTTTTTGTGTCTTCTTTGTGCTATTTGTTACTTAATTTCTACCTTACTGTTCTGTGGTCAGAGAACATGTCCTATAAATCAGATACTCTGAAGTATGTTAAATATTACTTTTGATACAGCACGAGGTTAATTTTTGTACATGCCCAATACTTACTTGAGAATAATATGCATTTTCCAATTGTTGGGCGGAAGGTTCTATAATAAACGGTCACTAGATCACTGATGGCAAACATGGCTGAGGGGGATGGGTGACAAATCCAGCCCTGGCCATCTGTTTCCATATTGTCTACGACTGATTTCACCCTACAAAAGCAGAGTTAAGTAGCTGTGACAGAGACCGTATGGCTTCACAAAGCTGAAGATAGCTACTATCTGGTCCTTAATAGGAAAAGTTCACCAACTGCTACACTGGACTGTGTTCAAAACCTGTTTCCCTTCTATTTTTATCCGCTTGATATCAATTAATGAAAGAGCTGTTTTGAAATCTTCTTTGATAACAACACATTTAGCAATTTCTGTTCATCTTTGTTATTTTATGTTGAGAGTGATTTATCAGGTGCAGACAAGTTTTAAATCATTCCGTTTCCTTGATGCAGTCGGTCTTCTATCATCAATCCATGGTCCTTTTGTCCTTGATAATTATTTTTGCTCTAACACCTACTTAAGTGATATTATTATTATACCAGCTTATTTTCTCTTAACATGCCTTTTTTTCCATTCTTTTATTTTGGATGTGTCTCTCAGAAGTAAAACAGCATAGAGTGGGACTTGGTTTTCCCATGGAATCTGACAATCTCTGCCTTTTAGTCAGGAAGTTTGGTCCATTGATTGTAGTGACAGATATACTTGGTTTCATTTCCATTACTATAGATCGTGTTTTCTTTTTACCCTATTTTTCGATATGCTTCCCCCCTTTCTTTCCTGCCTTCTTTTAGATTCAGCTTAGCTTTATTTTTCACCTTTACTGATATGAAGTTTTAACCTTTTCATGTTTCCCTAAACATCATTACATTCTAGACTTAGTAAGGTCGAAAAGTTCATCAGTGTCTCTACCCTCCTTCAGAACAATGTAAGTACATCTGAATTCAGATCTCAGATTTAAATGTTACTGTTGTCCAGTATTTTAGTTTCACTTTGCTTGTTTGCCATTTACTTTTATTGCGTTTTTAATGGAGAAATAAGTCATCTGTTTTCAAAGCAGTGCTTGAAAATACCAGTAGTATAGATACTATAAAACAAAGCAAACTCCACTCACTATGTACATCACATGAAAAAACAGTCTCACATTCAAGTAATAAAAATTAGAAATAAAAAGTCCCAAGGTTCCAGCTTGGTAAAACAGGTACAGTTACAGGTAATGTTTAATAAACTAATTTTTTCCCAATGTGTAAACAAAATGATCAGATTAAATTTGTGCCTGGCCATTTCAACCTAACACCATAGCCATTCAAAATACAGATATTGTGCACACTTCACCCGATTTATTATTCTGGTGAAAGGGCAAAGATGTGAAAAAAAGAAATATCATATACTAGACATCAGAAGGTAATGGTGAAAGAAAAGTCTCAAGTAATATACAGCCTAATAGGAAATGACTATATTCCAACTTTGGAAAATTAATCCAGAAGGACAGGAAAAGAGTTTCAGTAATTGCGGTTTAACATGAAACTGCAATTAGAGGAGGGAGGGAAGGGGTTAAAGCAAGGCTAACTGGAGAGACTAAGTTTGCTGTCTAAATTAAGAAAGACTAAACTTTCATTCATCCATATCTGTTGTCCCTCATATTTCCTAAACATCAATGTTCTACTGCTTAATTACAAGGGATCTTCTTTTTTCCACTTAAAGTATTGCTGATCTTTTGTAGACTAAAACAGAAGAGCAGAAAGCCAGTAAGATGTCAAGGGCTTGCTAAAAATTACTTTTATATGTTTCTACATGTAAAATTTACAGATGAGTTTTGATAAGTCATTTAAAAATAAAAATGTGTTTAAAACTCTTGGAGAAAATGCCTTTTTGCTTATGTGTGAAACTGGAAATTAACTTTCCTATCAGGAGGTATTCTGTGGAATGTACAAAACTTCTCATATGTAGAGATCAAATGGTCGTCCAAGATCAGAAACACATCTCATAGGCATTATATTTAGTAAAGTTTTGCTACAATGTGGAGTTTTGTGGTAACCAAAATTTGGTGTTTTGTACCATGTGGCCACAGGATGGTCAGTTTCACGTCATGGTTTAGAAAATTATTCTTTTTTTTTTTTTTTTTTTTTTTTTTTTGAGACGGAGTTTCGCTCTTGTTACCCAGGCTGGAGTGCAATGGCGCGATCTCGGCTCACCGCAACCTCCGCCTCCTAGGTTCAGGCAATTCTCCTGCCTC
>NW_022437050.1:5279442-5333366 GCF_009761245.1 Sapajus apella
AAGTGCTGGGATTACAGGCTTGAGCCACCACGCCCGGCCTAGAAAATTATTCGTGTGTGTGTGTGTGTGTGTGTGTGTGTGTGTGTGTGTGTGTGTAGTGACACATAAGCATATTCTGTGCATACAAGCAAAGAGAAGGGGGAGGCAAAAAGCCTTTTTGTTTTAGGACTAATGATTGAGGACAAGACAATATGGAGTTTTCTCAGCTCAGAGAAAATATTTGATTGCTGATTACTCTCTAAAACAGTTCTACAGATAAAACCAGTGTGTCATTTCTCCATGGTGTGCCATCAAAACCAAACACCTTTCCTGATGATTGTTTTGATGTCAATTACGTACCTAAAAGTTGACATTTCATTTTAAAGGGTTACAGCTACCTCATAGGGACTGACCCAGATGTACTTTTTGCTTTCTCTGAAGTACAGTACACCACTGCACAATGGTATCCAATTTTAAGATTGGATGAAGAAACCTCTTCAGGAAAAAAAAAAATTCACCAATTTGAAAAATCTAAAATTAGTTCTACTTTCTAACAAAAAATATAAAGTGCATCATCAGTGTAAGGAATTCTGATACCAGTTTGTATTCAAATTTTCCCAACAATGCATCAAACATAAATCCAGTCCAGATGTCAGTCACGGATATAAATATAGCTGGAAAGTTTTTTCTTTTTAAGGGCAGTTCTGAAATAGTCAATGTAACTGTTGCTGACACATTAATAACAGTACCTCTAGCTGTCACATACTAATTTGGACTTCTGATCAAGACTAGCCCAGTAAAGGAAGTCACTAAATGAGCCTAAATCCATTTCAAGTCATATCTAGTCCTGTATCCTTCATTCTCCTTCTTTAGTATTTGAAGACAACAGGCTGAGTTAGCAGATACTGTTGACGGACGCTTGTGGTTGTTTTTATCCACTCAACCTGTTTTATTGAATTCTTGATAATAGGAATTAGATTTGCAGGGAGAACAGGGATACTGGAAAGATCTGTACTGAAGTTCCCTGAGAGGCCAACAGAGAAGATGCTGTCTGAATTGTTTCTAATGGAGTTGTACTTGTCTTTGTGTTGAGTTTTTCCTGTTTAGGTTTTCTTGGTCCTTTCTTCTTTATGAAGCAAGAATATCCTCTAGACTCCAACTATAGGATTAGATATGTTTGTTGCTGCGTTTCCTGAAGGTCTGGATGGCTTATGAGACATGTTGAAGAAACAACTCTGGTGACCATGGGCTTTGGTGATGGAGCAATGGCAGGCTGAGAGACAGCGTGAGGAATACTTTCGTTTAATGCAGCCCCTGAACTTTCACTGGTATTCACCTGTTGCAAGGAAATTTCAGTAGCCTGTATGTTCGCCACAGATGCTGTCATTACAGCCAGGGCAGGACTGTTTCTACCCTGAGAACTACTAATCAATGGGCCTGTCTTCATAGTGCTAGTAGAGGAAGGCACAGAAATGCTGTTTTCACCACCTGCAGACAAGTCAAAGCTGCTGTCATTCAAATCTGTCAATCTTCTACCTTCTGTTGAGTGTGCTTTCTTTTCCTGAAGCACATGATGAGGCAGCAGCTGATGAAGTTCCTTTCTTCTTAAATGCATTGCAGCAATTTTCATACCCGTCTCAAACATCTTACTATTCATTGCTTGCCTATAAACAGTATCTGTGAAAGACTGGATATCATAGGTGAGATCAATACTGAGAATTTCAGAGTTTTCTGGCTTCTTTAGCACTAACCCAATCACCCACATTGTACGAAATTCTTCCTTATCAGGATTTTCTTTGGGTGCTGGAAATGACTGTGGATTCACATGTGCCAGTGTAATAAATTCATTCTTCTCCAAGCTCCCAACCAGGATCCGGATCTTTGATTCCACCAAGCCCACCCATTCTAAATGTTGTTTTTCTGTTGGTGCACTTGCCAGAAGTACAATATAATGCTTGTACTTTTGAAAGAAGCTTGGAGCTTCAAAGAGTTTGGACCACTCTGCCTTGCTCAGCAAAATTTCGTGTGTGATAGCAAGTCCCTGTTTAAACTCCTCAATCATGACCATCCTGGTTGAAACAGACACGTTGTATGTGGAGTTCTGCTGTGGGTATGCTGGTGTGATGATAGGCATAAGATGGTACCTATCACTGGGATTTACTCTTGGGTCCCATACAGGCAAATTAAGATTCCGTTCTTCGGGCTCTTTCAGTAACACTGGATTTGGCCATTCCCATTCAGAAAATACCAGGAAGAATTTCCGTACAAGAGTTGACGCTACTGCATTTGGATAAAGCTGACAAGTTCTTGCTACTAGCATGGCCCAGGAAACACCTCCGAGGAAACCTAGTATATTGGAATAGATATTGTGGCATTTGGCCCACAATTTGATGGCTCTCAGAGTCAACCTGAAGTTGTCAATGTTTGGCACTAGATGTAAAATTTCATCAGTTACCCGGCAACCGTTGAGGCTTCTTATGCATCTAATGTCTAAATTTTTAAGTAGACTGTCATCTCTTAGGTCCAAGTCTTCTGGAATAGTCTGTAGTGCTAATCTTGCAAACAAAATATCAATCTCTATCCCATCAAAACACAGTTTGATAACTGGCACAAATGCCTCCTCGACGGCCCTTAAATCTTTTACTTCCTCCTGTAGTTTCAGCTTAGCATAGAAGGAGGTGAAAAAGTCACTTCGATCCACATGCCTTGGTGCAATGCACAAGGCATCAATATCTGCGCCTTTCGTATGCACTCCTAATCTGTAAGAGCCAAATGTAAAAATCTTTCCTCCAACGTTTTCAAGTATAGATTGCGGAAGACTCTTGCTTTCACTGATTTCGCGTATCCATTCCTTTACCAGATTATTTAATTTTTCCAAAACTAAAATCCTGCGCTGCAGTTCCTCTTCCTCTTCGAAGACCCCGAAGGGCCTGAGGGTTTCTATTAGCCTCTGGGTGAGGAGGCAGTCCGTCTCCTTGGGGACCGCTAAGCTGATCGGCGAGGAGATGCCGTAGCGCTTCGCTGGCTGCTGTGTTCCCTGGGCTGTCACCGGAAACGGCATTATCTTTCAGCGCCCGCCCCGCCAGGGCACGTCCCCCACCACCCCGACCGGGTCATGATCCAATGAGGCGGGAAGAGAAGGGCTCCTAGCAGCCCTGGTCTTGACCCCACTCCCGCTCCCGCTGTGCGCCCTGCGGCTTCAAGCGCTTCCCCTAGTTCCCCTCGGCCCCAACATGGCGCCAGGCCCCTCGCTGGCCGCGTTCCAGAACCGACCGCACACGCGCGGGCGTCTGCGCACCGGCAGCTGGCGCAAGGGTTCACGGGAGCCACGGCTTTCTGGGCTGGGCCCCCCAGCTGCGCGGTGGGCTCCAGACGTGAGTGGGCATGGCTCAAGTGGTCTATAGCCGGCCAAATTCAACCCTTTATTACCACCATTTTACGTATTTGCCCAGCTTTACCCATCTAATTCTTTGCTCCCCAAGTCTCCTGACATCTCAGATGTGCATCCTTTCTGAGGGCACCCTCAGCTCTCCTCACCCTCACATACATCCTTGGATGTCCAGATACCCCTTCAGTGGGAACTCGTTGGTGGAAGGCAGTGGACGTTGTTTTAGCTGGGGCAGCATTCGAGGTCGACAGCTCTGTTCTGGCCATGCTTTAAAGGCATGATTCTGCTGTCCTCTGGTTCCCATTGAGAATTCCACAGCTGGGTTAAGTGCTGCTCGTCTGTCTTTTCTTATGGCGGCTGTAAAAGTCTCTGTCCCTAGTGCCCTGTGATCCCACCACTGTGTGTCCAGGGGTAGATTTCTCTTTAATAATCTTACCCAGGATACACTATAATTCCCAAATCAGAAGTCATGCTTTTCATGATCTCCAGAAGCCTCTCAGGCACTTCCTCGGAATATGTTTTCCAACCTGTCTCCTGATTCTCTTCATTTAGACACGTGGTGAACCTTCTCACTCCGTCCTCCATGTCTCTTAAGCCATGTGTCTTTCTGGGTGATGCCAGATTACCGCCAAGTCCTCTCTTCAGTTGTATGTAGTCTGCTGTTTAAGCATCATGGAAATATCCACTTAAATACTTCTATGTTATTACTAGAAACACTATTTTGTTCTTTTCCAAGCTTTTCTGCTTTTCCCCCTACCTTTTATTTCTTTAAACGTGTTAAACATACTTATTTAGTATTCTATAACTAATGATTCCAATTCCGAATGCTTTTGAGAAATCTATAGTTTCAGTGTTGTTGTTAAGAACTCAGAGTGGCATTACCTGTTGTATCTTGTAATTTTAGATTGTGAGCTCATATCTGGTGTGACTTGGAATGCCTTTATAGAGGATGTGTCCTTCCAAAGAGGATTTGCTTTGTTTCCAAAAGATGTTCTTGTACACTATCAAATTGCATACAGTGTAATTTCTTATCCAGGGATTATATACAACATGTAGGTGGTGCAGTTTTGAACCCCAAATACATGTGAGAGGACATGTGGTTTTCAATTCTAAGGAACAGGCTTTAGTTTTTCCCACCCAGATCAAGAGAGAGAACTTTGTCATCTCCTTTCACAAGGTAGCAGATTCTTCCTATTCCAATTTTTCACTCACTGTGTCACCCTTCAAGGATTCCAACTGTATTTGGAAGGGTCTTAGTTCTAACTCCCTGCCTTTTAAGGTCCCAAGGGCTTTCTGTCTCTTCTTGAACAGCTGTTAAACTTAAGTGTCTCAGTTTCTAAGACTGGCAAATGCCTCTATGGCAATTCTAGTTTCAGAATCTGCTAAATTTCTGAGGTTTCAAGGTATCTCTTTTTTTTTTTCCACTCCTAGAGATTTCCTTTATTTTCGTGGGTACTCAGCTATGCATTAATAAATGATTTCTTATATTTATCCAACATTTCCAGGTACTGTACATAGAAAGATTTTCCAGGATAATTAATCCCACATATTGCCAGAAATATAAATACCTTCTTTTCAACCCATTTCAACATTGACTTCCATGCTCCAAAACAGCTATCAGAAAAGTCTTTGGTGACCTCCATGTTGCCCAATCCATGCCCCCAATGATTTCCATCCTTTTTGACCTATCGTAGCTTCATCTTGACCTCTGTGACACCACACTCTTCATGTTGTCTTCTACATGTCTGACCACTCCTCAGTCAGATTTGCTGATTCCTCCTCCTTTATTTGACCTCTAAATGTTGGAGGTCCTCCATTTTCCATTCTAAGCCCTCATTTCTCCTCACTGCGTGTACATTCACTACCTAACCTACCTACTGGTTTCCACAGCTTTTAATATCACCTACTTACAAATTAATTACAAACAAGTAGTTTTAATCAGATTCTCTTCTGAACTCCAGATCCATATTATCTGTTTGCCACCTATATTTGGATGTCTCTAACTTAACATAGTTTAAAGAGAACTCTAACTCTTCCTCCCATAATTTGCTTTTCTCTCAATAGTCTCCATTTTAGGAAATGGCATCTCTTTCTACCCAACTCTTCATACGAGAAACCTGGGAGTCATTCTGGACACCTCCCTCTTCTGCATCCTCAGCATCCAATTATTTACAAGTTCTGTTGATTTCATCTCCAGAATATACTTAAAATTCCTCTACTGCTTTCTACCCATTCCCTTATAACTCTAGTCCAAGCCACCATCAACTCTCACTTTGACTTCTACAACAACTGAATTAATCTCTTATTACCTTCTCAAAGTGTTCTTTACCTAGGAGCTAAAGTCTTGTAATCCCTCCAGTGACCCTGCATTATATACAGTGTAAAATCCAAAATACTTAACAAGCCAGGTTGCTCTTTCCCCCGACTATCTGTCTGGCTGCACCTTCCGCAACGTTTCCCTTTGCACCAGCTCAACGACCTTCTTTCAGTGCCTGCCTTTGCTTCATTCTCTCTCATCCCTGGGTCTTTGCACAATGCTGTTCTCTCTGCCCAGAATGCTCTTCCTGCCCCACCGACTGCCCACTGCTCTCCACCTGGTTGGTGTATTGTCATCTTTGAGACTGGCTTACATTTCACCTCTTCAGAGCAAATTTTCATAACCCTTATTCTAAATTAGCAGCTGTGCTGCTTTTTCTGTCATGTACCACATAATGATGTTTTGAACAACAACAGACCATATATACAATCATGGCCCTACAAGAATATAATATTGTGTTTTTACTGTTTCTTTTCTGTTATGTTTAGACACACAAGTACTTACTGTTGTGTTCTAATTACTCCTAGCATTCAATATACAGAAATATATCGTACAGGTGTGTAACCCAGGAGCAACAGGCTATGCCATACAGCCTGTGTATGTAGTAAGCTGTACCATCTAGGTTTGTGTAAGTCATTCTAGGATGTTCTGACAATGTCATGTTAGATATATAATTGTTAGACATACCTAACAATGGCATAGTTATTAATAAATACCATTATTCAGTAGGAAGGAGCTATACACAATTTGAGTGGTCTGTACTTAGGGGAATGAATATATAGTATAGGCATATAATGCAAAACTATGCGTCAGTCAAAAGCAATTAACTGAATGGAGCACCATGGGTAGATGTTAAAAACATAATGTGAGGCCAGGTGTGGTGGCTCATTGCTGTAATCCCATTATTTTGGGAGGCTGAGGTAGGAGGATCACTTGAACCCAGGAGTTCGAGACCAGGCTGGGCAACATAGTGAGACCCTGTCTCTATTTTTAAAATAAATAACACAATGTGAGTTACAAAAGAAACAATGGGCTTTATAGCACAATCCCACTTAGGTAAATTAAACATATACAAAATACTATTTATGTCCTAAGGATACATATGAATCCAAACATATGAAAGGTAAATTGGAATGGTATTCATTAATACACTAGAGTGGGTTCCCAAGGACAGAATGGCAATGAAAAGAGAAAATGATCCTATCCATCCACCAGAGCATGTGCCAGAAGATTGGCACGTGATGGCCACACACAGCAGATAGAAGCTTTTGCAGCTCTTTCTTGGCAGTTCCCCACATTAGTAAGATGGTTGCCTTGTATGAGGCATTTGGTCATGGCTGCAGGACAGAGCAAACTAACTTTCATAACCTTAACTTTGACATCATTGGTTTCTTATGCTGGGGAAATGAACTGTCATGTTTGTTTGTTTGTTTTTGAGACAGTCTTGCTGTGTCACCCAGGCTGGAAAGCAGTGGCGTACTCAGATCACTGCAACCTCCATGTCCTGAGTTCAAGCAATCCCTCCTGAGTAGTTGGGATTACAGGCACCCACCACCATGCTCAGCTAATTTTTGTATTTTTAGTAGAGATAAACTTTCACCATCACCAGGCTGGTCTTGAACTCCTGACCTCATGATCAACCCACCTCAGCCTCCCAAGGTGCTGGGATTACAGGCGTGAGCCACTGCGCCTGACCTGTTGTTTTTTAAATAATACTATGTATACATGTGGCAGCCAGTGGATTAGCTATCCCCAACCCTCACAACTTCTTTGCCTTGTACTAGAGGATGCAGAGCCAAAATCTTTGTCCAGCTTTGTGCAGCCAGAGCCAACCATGGGTGGCAATGGCATTAGTGAGGTTGGCCTCCCCTCTCGTGTGTGTTAGCCACGCAGGCTTTACCTTCTTCCAGCTGCTGCAAACTTCTACCAGCTTCATGTTTTCTAGTGAGTGTTTTGCTGATTTTTAGACATTCATTACTTTATTCTAGTTATTCATCACAGTGGTTTTAGATATTGCAAACATTTTCTTCTAGTATATCACCTACCTTTTATCTATATGGTGTCCTTGGTCAAACAGAAATTTTCAATTTTGATACAGTCAAATCTATCTACTTTTTCTTCTTACAGATTGTACTAAAAAAAAAAAAAAAAAAACAGGCTGGGCATAGTGGCTCATGGCTGTAATCCCTTTGGGAGGCCAAGGCAGGTGGATCACTTGAGGTTAGGAGTTCAAGACTAGCCTGGCCAACCTCATCTCTACTAAAAATACAAAAATGGTGGGTGTCTATAATCCCAGCTACTCAGGAGGCTGACGCAGGAAAATGGCCTGAAGCTGGGAAGTGGAGGTTGCAGTGAGCTGAGATCACGCCATGGCACTCCAGTCTGGGCAACAGAGTGAGACTCCAATTCAAAAACAAAACAAAACAGAACAAAACAGATGAAGTCTTGCCCTGCTGCCCAGGCTGGAGTACAGTGGCATGATCACAGCTCACAGATCACAGCTGACTGCAGCCTTAACCTCCTGGGATCAAGTGATCCTCCCACTTTAGCCTCCTGAGTAGGTGGGACTACAGGCCTATGCCACCATACACAGCTAATTTTTATATTTTTTTATAGAGACAGAGTCTCTTACGTTGCTCAGGCTGGGCTCCAACTCCTAGCCCAAGTGATGCTCTCACCTGAGCCTCCCAAAGTGCTAGGATTACAGGTGTGAGCCACCATGCCTAACCAGTTTGTACTTTTTAAGCCCTCTTTATCAAATCTTTCATTTGGCCATATAATTTTACTTTTGACATCCAGGTCTTTGAAGCATTTGGAGGAAGGATCCATTTCCTTTTTCTCCATACAGCTGAAGCCAGTTATCCTAACGTCATTTACAAAATCCTTTCCCCAGGATTTATGATGCATGCTGTAGCTCACCCAATTCCCACAGGGTATTGGGTCTGTGTCTGCACTCTCTATTCTGTTTCATTGGTTTATTTGACTCTTCCTGCCCCTAAAACCACATAGTTTCAATTACCATGGCTTTAAGATGTGTCTCAAGACTAATAAGGTGTCAATCCTGCCCACCTTTGCTTGTCTTGTTCAAACCTATCATAGGCATTCGAGAATCTGACTCTTTCACAAGATGGACACTCAGACCAGTTGCAGTGGGCTCACATCTGAAATCCCAGCACTTTGGGAGGCCAAGGCAGAAGGGTCACCTGAGCTCAGGAGTTCAAGACCATCCTGGGCAACATAATGAGACCTCATCTCTACCAAAAAAATGAAATAAAGAAGAAGTCGAGTGTGGTGGCATATGCCTGTGTTCCCAGCTACTCAGAGGGGCTGAGGTGGGAGGATCGCTTGAGCCCAGGCGTTTGAGGCTGCAGCAAGCCATGGTCGCACCACTGCTCTCCAGCCTGGGTGACAGAGCTAGTCCCTGTCTCAAACAACAACAACAACAACAAAGATGGACACCAAGTCTTTCAAGGACAACACAGCAGAGAAGGAGCATGAAGGTAGAGCTTACTTCTTTCAGTCTGTATATATCTGAAATCTCTGGAAACTCTTCTGCCACTTAAAACATCAAAACGAAAGATACTTTGATAGTTAACATTCTCTATGTTAGCATATTCTCTAAAACCAACAAAGACGCTACTCAATATGATTTAAACAGATACCCAAACATCTTTCAACCAACATTATAGGTCACTGTTGGGAACCAACAGATATTAACATTTTTTTTGTTTGTTTTGAGAAGGAGTCTCACTCTGTCGCCCAGGCTGGAGTGCAGTGGCACAACCTCGGCTCACTGAAACCTCTACCTCCCATGTTCAAGCAATTCCCCTGCCTCAGCCTCCCAAGTAGCTGGGATCAGAGGCGCCTACCACCAGGCCTGGCTAATTTTTTTGTATTTTTAGTAGAGATGAGGTTTCACCATGTTGGCCATGCTGGCCTCAAGTGATCCGCCCACCTCAGCCTCCCAAAGTGCTAGGATTACAGGAGTGAGCCACTGCACCTGGCCAACATGGTTTACATGTTAGGAGTAATACAGCTAATATGTTAGTACTTCTTGGAAATGCTTCACATTGTTGATGGGACAAAGTAGGATCTCTCTTTCCATTTAACCAAATTCAAAATTCTGCTTTTATAGTTGCCTGTTTGAAGACAGCTTTGAAGAGATTATTCATTTTATTGAAATTTAATAAAATGAATAATCTCTTCAAAGGCATGGTGGCTCACACATATGTAATCCCAGCACTTTGGGAGGGCAAGGTGGATAGATGAGGACAGGAGTTCCAGACCAGCCTGGGCAATAAAACAAAACCCCATCTCTACAGCAAATACAAAAAATTAGCTGAGCATGGTGGTGCATGCCTGTAGTCCCAGCTACTCAAAAGGCTGGGGCAGGAAGACCACTTGAGGCCAGGAGGTGGAGGCTGCAGTGAGCTGAGATTGCACAACTGCACTCTAGCCTGGGTAACAGAGCTAGGCCCCATCTCAAAAAAAAAAAAAAAGAAAGATAATTGGTACAACACAAAAGCATATCCAGAAACAGGTCACACTGTTGCATTAACTAAACAATTAACGCTAGCTAATAAATTTTAAAAAATATATTTCTAGAATTTAAAAATCAATTTTAGTAAAATAAGGAGGTTTTGAAAAATATGAGTTCAGTGCTGCTTAGTGAACAAAATCACTGGTTATTCATGACATATACTGACATTTTGGGTATCCCAATTTGGGGTGAAATATTAAGGAAAATCAAGAATTTTGAACTTGGGATCACAGAATGTAGGGATTGAGAAACCTCTGGGATTCTTCCCCAGTCCCCGCACCCGTGCCTTCAGGCTGATGCCTAAATGGCCCCTCTGGGAGGTCTGTGCCTGAACAACCCGGGGGTGGGGGGGTTTGGAGCCCCTCCCCCTCCCCAGTTGCATGCTTCCTACACTGGCTAAAATTCTGCCCTGTAAGGTCCGCCTCGGCCACACCTTTACCATCTGTCTTCTGTTTTACGTCTTTCAAACGTTTCACACCAGTGACAACATCCCTCTGTTTTTGGTGTTAACTCTAAACTCTGTCGGCAGCCCCTTATGGAATGAGGCTGGACGTAACCCCAGTCTCTAGAGTAAGAGGAGACGCTGCCACTCCGGGACTCAGCTCAGGGGACAACAGGGCTGCTAACAGTGCTTCTGTGATAAAATGGAAGGTTACTGATTTTTTTAAAAGTCTAAGTGGTAAACTTAAGGATGCAGCTGGCTTTGACAACTAACCATTCGACTTTATTTTCTCTTTGAATTGGAAATGCTCACACATGTCTTTAAAGTTCAATAACTTTTCTAGTTTTAGGCTGGTGAAAAAAGGTTTGGGGTTGTTTTGTTTTTAGCCAAACCACATAAAATGAACGTTTCCCACGGTGACTCTGTCATTGGAAATCCACTGGAAAGGAAGTCCCAGTCATGCGGCAGTGAGTTATTCCCAAGTAAAAAGAGGAAAAGCAATCCATTCACCTCCATCATCTTAAGATAAGAGTTATTTTAAAGTCGGAGTCATAGCGGAAGAAAAACATTTCAAATGAAAACCACCACAGAAAGGTTTGGGGACACGGGAGGACAGAATTCACGGCACCCAGCCAGCAGAGGAAGGCAGCAGCAGCTTCCCGTGTGCACACAACAGTCCCTGCAGCCTGAACACCCCTGGCTGTCATCAGGGAGGCCGAGTCCTCCTGCCTGTCCCAAATGACAAGGTGGGATGACAAACACAAACTCAGAGCTGGCACTCAGCGACAACAGAGACCTGCTGCCTGCCTGCCAGCTCCATCACAGTGCTGGGGGCAGGAGGGCAGCCCACTGCACTGCCAGGTGGCCAGGGCTGTAGCTTCCTCTGTCGCTCAAGCCACATCGACACTCCTGGATGGCCACACAGTCCCTATGCCACCCTCCCACACACACACACAAAGAAAACAGACCCCACTCTGCAGTCTGGCAGACACATGGGAGCTGAAACCCACAGAGGCACCTCCTCACCTCAGGGCACCAGCCCTTCCACAGGTATTTGATGAGCGCCCACTCTCTGCCAGACATCAGATGGACTGTTTTCTAGCCAAAAGCCCAGTGAGTGCTGTGGTGGTGTCCCCAGGCTTTGTTTAGCCTAAACATTCCCGGCTAAACCTCCCCTGGCTGATTTACAAACTCTCTAGGATGCCTCTTTACAAAGGGGACATCCAAAGCCACAGTGATGTCCCTGTCTCCAGGAACGCACGAATGCTGAGACTCTGCACGTGACCATCCCTGAGACCCTGGGCTTCCCAGGCACCCCAGCCCATCCAAAGGTGGCCTGGGGGAGACAAGTGTCACCACTGTGGATCAGGCCTGAGGGCCTGCGGCGGGCACTCAGCCACATGGCCCCAGTGAGCAGGGGCTGGTGTGGCCGAGTCCAGGCAGCCAGGTCCAAGACTACAGCTCTCAATGGAGGGAAGGTTTATCCCCAGAGAACAGCTGGCCATGTCTGCAGATATCTTTGGTTGTTACTACTTAGGGGTGGGGGCACAGGAGCCAGGGACACTGCTCAATGCCCTGCAACCACGAACACCTCCCTCAGCAAAGATACCCCAACCTAAAATGTAACAGGAGAAAGGGAGAAAGCAAGGAAGGACAGCCTTCCCAGGACTCTCACTCCTGCTACAAAGGCAAACCAACCCTCCCCTCACCCTTCCCCAGCCCTGACAAGAGCCACATGGCCCTGCCATCACCCCTCCCCAGTATGCCTAGGTGACTGCTGTCTTATCTCCATGACGGGACCCAGGCCCTCTCCTCGAGAGGCACCAGCCCTAAATACCAGCCTTCTGGAAAAAAAGGGTGAGAACCACTTCGAGCCCACTCACTCCTCCAGCACCAGCCCCCTCCTGGAAGAGACCCTCTAGGTTTTGTGACTCTGGAAACCAGGGGGAGCCTGGCAGCTATGAAGGGCAATGTTTATGGAGAACAAACACCCAAAGCGCCTGTGTGAATTTCTACAGGTGGGCAGCAGTGAAGTAAATGATGACTGACCTCCGGCAGGAAGCGCCTGGCTGACTCACCCTCCCCACTTGACTCTGCAGGGAGTCCCAGTGAAGGGGCAGGGGAGGAGCCTGAGAGGCTCTGGCGAAGTACTTCCTCTGAAATGGTGCAACCTGTTAGCCCAACTCAGACCACCAGCATGACTCTGGTTTTTTTTTTTTGAGACGGGGTCTTGCTCTATCACCAGGCTGAAGTACAGTGGCGTGATCTCGGCTCACTACAACCTCCACCTCCCGGGTTCAAGGAATTCCCCTGCCTCAGCCTCCTGAGTAGCTGGGACTACAGGCATGTGCCACCACGCCTGGCTATTTTTTTGTATTTTAGTAGAGATGGGTTTCACCATGTTGTCCAGGATGGTTTCGATCTCCTGACCTTGTGATCCGCCCACCTCAGCCTCCCAAAGAGCTGGGATTATAGGCGTGAGCCACTGCGCCTGGCCTGTTTTTCTTTTTGAGTCAGAGTCTCGCTCAGTGACCCAGGGTGGAGTGCAGTGGTGCTATCTCGGCTCACTGCAACTTCCATCTCCCTGGTTCAAGCAACTCTCCTGCCTCAGCCTCCCAAGTAGCTGGGATTACAGGCATGCACCATCATGCCTGGCTAATTCTTTTGTATTTTCAGTAGAGATGGGGTTTCACCATGTTGGTCAGACTGGTCTCGAACTACTGACCCCAAATGATTTGCCGGCCTCACCCTCCCAAAGTGCTGCGATTAGAGGCATGAGCTACTGCGCCTGGCCAAGTGTGACTCTCATCGTAGGAGCAGTAACTGGAAATTATAGAAAAACAGTGTTACCGTGTTCAGCAACTGGGGCAGACTCGTTCACACACACGGACACGGACACAGCACACCACCTAGATACACACACATGCACACCACAGGCATAGGCCAAAGGTTCCTTCCCTTTTTTGCCACTTTTTCCAGATGAGATCAGACTGTTCTCTCACCAGAGAGCAGCGACAGCCCCATGCTAGGTCCTCTGGGGAAAGAATGCAGGAGATGAAGGGGCCCTGGCATGCGCAGGACCTCACTGGCCTGCCTGTAGAGGCAGATGCCCTCCTGCTGTCCTTCTGAAACTACAGCACCCACTTCAGTAGGATTTGTTTCACTGCAGGCCCCCGCCCTCTGCAGCGACATGTGACGTGTGCCCCACACTGAGGGCCGCTCTCAGGACAAACACGCACCACAACAGCCCCATCAGGGCCCAAGGAGGCGCAGGACAGATGGCTGCTGGGAGGTACAAAGCTCCCCATCACTGGGGGTATGTAAGGGAAAGGACACGGCAGGTATTAGGAAAGCCTCCCCCACCAGGATTCTTCCGCATCACTCCAACCTGAGGCAGGTGGCGCCCACGGCTGCTGGAGAAGCTGCCGCAGTGAACAACCCCTTGGCTTCTCACCGCCTCCCCTTCTCTGGCTCTCAGTCCTTCCCCTGAGAGGTGCGAGGGAGCAGGCTGCACACTCACTGAGGTGGACGTGGGACACGACACAACGGCTCAGCACTCCCCATTCTGTGCCTCCAAGCCAGTCAAAGAGACTTCTCAGGCAGGTTCCCAGGATGCACACAGAGGCCACCTCCAATCCACGGAAAGGCCACACAGGTGCCTCACCCAGGAACAGTTCCAAGTGGGAGACTTCGAGTGTGTGCACACCTGTGTGGACATCTCCATGTCTGGGTACCCATGTGTCACCACAACAACCAAACATGCTCTAGCGCAAAGGTTCTGGGCGTGGGGCAGGGATGTCCGGCAGTAGTGGGGTCTGTGCAGGGTCCTCCCCAGTGAAGCCTGGCTTATCCACATGGGGACCCCCGAGTCTAGCCTTCCCCCGGCTCCATGCAGAGGCTCAATAACCGTTCCGTATGAGTGGTAGCATGTGTGCATGCCTGTACCAGCTGCTCCATCTCAAACCACCCAGCCACCTCTGTGAACCTTCTTGACATGGCCAGGGGGGCACAGGAGTCCCCGGGCCACAGCCAGAGAAGAAGGTCGGCAAGGAAGGATGAGTCCCCAGGGCCTAGGGGGCTGGCTCTGGGCAGGTAACACAACCCACCCCAGCCCAGATAAGTGTGTTAGTATGGCTGGGCAACCTGATGGACTCTTTGGCAGGTTTTGAAAACCAGCACCAAGTTAGACAGGCTGTGAGCAGGGGCACTTTCGCTTGCCCTGAATAACATGCCAGAATGACTCCAAAAGAAGTGCATGAGCTTGGCCAGATGCGGTGGCTCACACTTGTAATCCCAGCACTTTAGGAGGCTGAGGCAGGCAGATCACCTGAGGTCAGGAGTTCGAGACCAGCCTGGCCAATATGGTGAAACCACATCTCTACTAAAAATAGAGAAATTAGCCAGGCATGGTGGTGCACACCTGTGATCCCAGCTACTCGGGAGGCCAAGGCAGGAGAATTGTTTGAACCCTGGAGGTGGAGGTTGCAGTGAGCCAAGATTACACCATTGCACTCCAGCCTGGGTGACAGAGACTCCATCTCAAAAAAAAAAAAAAAAAAGCACATGAGCCTCAGACAAGCTCCTTTCTCCTGTGATGTGCAGTCTGGCCCCATCCATCCTACAACGGCAATCACCCATCACTGGTGCCAGCAGGCGGGCTTCCTCAGAGCTCCTCCTCACCCAGTGATGCAGAACACAATGGCCTCAGGACTGGCCAAGCTGACCCCGGCCACACAGCAGCAGCCCCGGCCCACACTCTGCAGCCCTGAGATGGCCCTGTCCCACTCACTCTTTGCCCTCCACTTGGCAGCAGCAACACAGAGCAGAAGAATGACTAAAATTCTGTGTCTGACACTGAAGACCCTTTGTTTCTGTGCAGAATACATCCCAGCATGCACCTCTTCCCATTCAGGTTTCCCGGCCTCACAGGAGGTCTTTTCAAATGAGGAGGGGAGGGACCCCTTCTCTGCCATTGGATAAATGGTCCCTCCGAGGGGCCACTGGATCATGATACAGCAGGGACAGGATGAAAACCAAATCCCAGAAGCAGCGGCCTTTGGGGTGGAGGACGGTCGGGGGTGCTTGTCTGAGCAGACTTTAAGACCCATAATTAAAGCACCCTGAAGTTACTCTTTTTATTTATTTATTTTTTTTTTTTTTGAGACGTGGTTTTACTCTGTTGCCTGGGCTGGAGTGCAGTGGTGTGATCCTAGCTGCAGCATCTGCCTCCACAGCTCAAGCAATCCTTCCACCTCAGCTTTCCGAGTAGCTGGGACTACAGGTGCGCGCCACCATGCCTGGCTTATTGCTGGGATTACAGGTGTGATCCCTTTGTAATTACTTTGTAATCCCTCAAGTGCTGGGATTACAGGTGTGAGCTACCACATGGGGCTAAAATTATTTTTTATGACACATACCTATTAAGATAATCAACTCCTTTCCACCACTGAATAAATAACCAGGCACAAATAATGGGCCCAGGTCATGGGCTCTCAAGCCTGGAGCAGGCACCCAAAGCTGCTCCCACTCTCGGCACCCTCGGACTGGACAATGACTGGCTGCCATGGCTGGGCCCTCCTCAGGAAGGCCTCTGACCGCTCAGGTACCCACAGACCTGTGGCAGGCCAAGCACAACCTGGTCACCTCTGGAGACCTTGCAACCCTGCAATGCCATGTAGGTTTTCGCCTGGGACAGCTTCCTTGTCTTTTCATTTGATTGCTCCAAAAACTCCCCAACAAGGTTGCAGGTGCTAAGGGCCTTGCCGTGACCCTGTATTTAACAAGGCTCACGTGGTTGCTGTGGTCAATGAGATGACTGCTGGAGAGTTGGACAATGATCAGATCAGATAAAAGAACAGATACGGCCTCAAACATTGCAAGAATATATCAGAAGTCACTGAGGAACACCAGCCAGCCTCCTGCCACATAGACAAACTATGACTTCACAGACAGCTGAGGTGAAAACAGTGAGTTCAAGAGGAAGCCTTTGGGAGGCCAAGGTAGGAGGATCACTTGAGGCCAGGAGTTCAAAATTAGCCTGGGTATCACAGTGAGACTCCTATCTCTACAAAAAGTAAAAAATTAGCACCAGGTGCAGTGGCTCACGCCAGCACTTTGGGAGGTCAAGGTAGGCAGATCACTTGAGGTCAGGAGTTTGAGACCAGCCCAGCCAACATAATGAAATTCTGTCTCTACTAAAAATACAAAAATCAGCTGGGCATGGTCACTTGAACCCAGGGGGCAGAGCGAGACTCCATCTCAAAAAAAAGTTTAGCTGGGTGTAGTGATGTACCTAAGGTCCTAGCTACTCAGAGGCTGAGGCAGGAGGATCACTTGAGCCCAGGAAGTTGAGGCTGCAGTGAGCTGTGATTGCACCGCTACACTCCGGCCTGGGTAACGGAGCAAGACCCTGTCTCAGAAAACAAAAGAGGAAGCCTTCAAACATCCAGGACACAGGGCTCTGACTGCCTCCTGCAGAGCGAGCCTGCCCCAGGAGCGTCCCTGCGCCACTCCTTCTGCCCCTCCCCCGCTGGCCTCAGCACTCAGACCCAAGGCTCTTCCTGAACCTGCTGCCCTCCTCACCTGCCGTGATGGTGTCCACCTCCTTGGCTGCCAGCTCCTCCACGTCCGACCTCTTCCTCAGCTCAAACCTCCGGGATAAACCTTCTCGGGGTTTCCATAATTCCTGGATCAAGAGGGGCTTCTCACTGTCCCCAAAAACCCGAAAGCACTGGGCCTGCCATCGCTGCCCAGCATCACCGGCTTGGCCCACCACGTCACACAGCACATACTGGCCGGCCTGCCCAGGGTCCAGGGCGTACCGCTCCAGTGCCTCCTTCACCAGCTCACGGGCACTGGAGGTGCCGGTGGCCAGGACGCTTTTGTAGTGAGTTCCTGTGCAGACACTGTCCCCAAACACCTTCAGGACGCCAGGGGCTGAGAGCTGGGTGGAGAGCTCAGCAGGGTCATCGCTGGTGCCCAGGCTGGAGAAGGTGGAGTCCAGGTCCCGGTACTTGTAGCTCAGCGTCCGGGACAGCATGCTGGACAACAGCTGGCTCTGTCGCTTCAGCTTGCTCTTGGTGGGCGGGGACATGATGAAGTGTGTCCCATAAAACATGGTGGGTGACGCTTCATGGACAAGGACCGGGGGCTTCAGCCAAAGGACGCTAGGGAGCCGTGGCCTGGGAGAAAAAGTGAGAGAGGTTAGCACCACCCATCACAAGCCCCAATAGCAAATGAAGCCATAAGAGGTAGCTCCTGCCTGTCATCCCCACGTTTTGGGAGTCCAAGGCAGGACGATCATTTTAGCCTGGGAGTTCCAGACCAGCCTGGGCAACATAGTAAGACACCATCTCCACAAAAAATTAAAAAATTAGCCAGGTGTGGTGGCGTGCACCTGTGGTACCCACTGCTCTGAAGGCTGAGGCTGGAGGATGCCTTGAGCCCAGGAGTTCAAGGTTGCAGCGAGCTATGATCACGCCACGGCCCTCCAGCCCAGGCAACAGAGCAAGACCACATCTGAAAACCTAATGGTCATAACAGGCTGTGGGCATCCTGGCCCCACAGACCTGCCACCAGGGCCCCAATTCTCACAGAGCACCTGAGTAAAGGATGTGGTTGGAGCTCTCAGGGCCACCAGAGACAGAGAGGTCTCAACAGGCTGGATGTCCTTCAATGAAAGCCATTACTGGGAAACGCGATGAGGTCGCCACAGTAAGATATACTACACTATGGGGCTTGGATTTCTGGGAAGTGCTGGGTGCAATGCCTGCATGCGGTGAGCATCAAGGAATGTCCTGCCCGGAGCCACCCCCAGCACCACCACAGCCACAGAAGAGCAGCAGGCAGCCCAAGGGCAAAGCTTCACTTCTGCACAAACCCCATGTCTCCTCCACCACAGGCTGCAATGCGGGAAATGGATCACAAACACAGTGGAGCCAGGAAAACTGGCACATTGCAGCCAACCATCAGACATTCCAGACACAAACCCCCAGAATCTACCTCTCTGGGCAAGAGACCTGTCCTGGCTTGAAGGAGACACTCCCTGGGACCACAGCACTGAGTGGCCTCCTAAGCACAGCGGGCACAAAGGGCCCCTCTAGAGCTGGTGCAGGCATGGCCGGAATGCATGCGTCCCGCCCACCACAGGCCAGGGTGCCCAGCGCTCCAGGCCACAGAGATGCAGTCTCCTGGGGAAACTAGAAAACAGTCTTGGGACATGTTGGCGTGTCATACAATCACACTTCCAATGTCCTTAGTGTGCCCAGGGCCAGGAGTTCCAGAAGGTTTCTCAGTCTCCCTCCAGAACCTCTGTGGGGGCAGGAGGGCAGAGAAAAAGGAAGGCAGGTCTCTGATTTGCAAAAGGTGAGGCTTGAACACAATGCAGTGAAACGCTGGAAAACAGCGCACACATCTCCTGATTCCTGCAGCCCACTTCTGTGCTCAGGTTCTCACCAAAGACAAAGGTGGCAGATGAATGAGCCCGGAGGAAAGCCTGTTTTCTGAAAAGCTCTGGGAAGAGTGGACCGAGTCACTGGTCGCCTGCCACTGCGACCCGGGTCAGCACTAAACTCGGCAGCAGTCAACTGACACCGTCCAGGTCTGACTCACTCCTCGTGCAGTGGGCACTGCAGAAGGCTTCTAGAAAGGACGGTGACTGCCAAGGGCTATAGAAAGCAACCAGGGAACCTCTCCAAAGACAAGGAGTCACACTTTCCCTTAGGGAACTAAACAGTGGAACCATCCCAGCCTCCAAAGCTGACACTGCAGACTGGACTCTTTCTTATATTGCCGAGGCATCGGTCATCTTTTCTGGAGCCTCTCACTGCTAACCAGAGCTGTCATGGATGACTCCTGAAATCAGACCACCATGCACTTGCTCCAGAACCAGCCCAGGTCAGCCAGCAGCTGCACTTTCTCCAAGGACCTCGAACTCTTAAAAAATACTTCCAACAGCTTCACGCACCAAAGACTGGGTTGTGAACACAGACATCTGCCCTGCAGGGTGGGTGGCTGCCACTTCTTCTGTTCCCACAGCCCACTGCTGACAGTTCACCATGGCGAAGCCTTTCATTGAGCCTGGCTTTCTGAAGACGTGAACTTGCTATAACAGGTGTCATGGAGATCGCAGTACAGGTCATGAGCAGATAGACACAGCCTCCAGGTTCTCTTTGGCCCCAGCAAGCCAGGCCATAAAGGAGGAAAGCCTTTGTTTTTCTTCCTCTGAGGACAGTGCAATGAGTCTCCTTGTCAAATCCTAAGAAGCTCAGAGCCAGCTGCAGCTTCCCCAATGGACTCGTCAAAGGCCTCGAATTAATTTACAACAAAAGCATTTTCAGACAGTGCTCACATCACAAATGTGTGGCTTTGCCTGGGCACACCACACCGGCGGCTTCAAAATGCCCTCAAGTCTGACCTCAGCCTCCTGTGGTCAGTTTTCAAAGTGAGTACTTGGAATCAGAGAACAAAACCCCTCAAAGAGCCTCTCCAGCCAGCACTTATTAACCATCCATGAGAGCTGCACAAACGGGCCCGCAAGCGCTTCTCCAGACGCCCCGGCTTAGAAGCCTCCAGCCAGCACACACTGCCAGAGGATCAGCCACCACCTTCCCATAGTGGACATTTCCAAAGGAGGTTCCCCAGGGTGCCAAGCCAAACTCCAGGTGGTGGACAGTACAGCCTCTGCCACCAGGCAACTGTGGCTCAGGAAGCCTCTGCCTCTGGCAATGAAGTCTAAATGCTGATGTAAACATGACACCAAAAACCGGGGAAGCCCCCTCCATGCAGGAGAAAGCCCACGTCACAGAAAAGTAATGAAAAGCAGAGGCAAGTGTTTAAAAGGCCTCCAGATGGGAGACCAAGATGGGAGAATGGCTTAAGGTCAGGAGTTTGAGACTAGCCTGGGCAACATAACAAGATCCTGATCTCTACAGAAAATAAAAATAAAAGATTAGCCAGGCATAGTGTGCACCTATAGTCCCAGCTACTCAGAAGGCTGAGGCAGGAGAATCGTTTGAATCCAGGAGGCGGAGGTTGCAGTGAGCCGAGATCACAGCACTGCACTCCAGCCTGGGCAACAGAGTGAGACTCCATCTCAAAAAAAAAAAAACCAAAATTATAAAAAGGCCCCCAAATACAATGGAGAAGTGAGTTGATATTTGGGGACCCAGGGGTGGATATAGGTTTTGTAAGGTCTGACATTTACACAATTCTTCCTTAATAAAAAACAAATGGAAAATTACAAACACACGACTGCTAGGTCCCCTCCCAGAGCCTTGGAAGCTTCAATTTCCACAGTGTCGTTCCCCGCATGCCCCCCACCCCCACTTTTCCAGCAGTTTCTCTGAAAACTCGAGCGGGATTTGAAGGCAGAGGCAGAGTTAGCAGCATCATGAGACAGGAGAAAATGTAAGCAGAGAGAATGTGATTCACTCCTTTCCAGTAACTCCTTCTTAAGCCCCCAGAAGTCCCTGTGCACACAAACCTTATCTGCTTTGGGGTTTTCAGAAAGCCTTTCTCCCCGTGTGGCCATCCTCCCTTCGCCAGGTCAGAGGGTGCCCCCTTGCTCACATGCAGCCGGCTTCCGAATCCCCGAAGGCGGGGCCCGGCCTGTTTGTGAGAATGGGATGGACTCGTTTTTTAAAAGGCCAAGAGGAGTGCAGGAAAATCCGACCCAGAGAACGGAGCACACCCTGGGTAACCAGATCTGTTTTTCTGGAAGTGCAACCAGCCTCTTCTGCCCCATTTGCTCCTCTTGTGACACAAATACTTGGGGAAAGCTCAGGGCTCGGACAGCGAGGGTGTGGGGTGCTGGCTGGTGCTGCTCTTAAAGAATGTTTCCTCTTGTTCTGAAGGAAGGGTCCAGTTTCTCATGAAAAAACGAGCTCAAGTCCTAGCCGCGAGTCCAGGGAGTGAGGTCAGGGCTGCACTGACGACATGGGTGGAGTGACCTCTCTGCTCCAACAGGACAATGTGGAACCCATTATGATTTCCAGCAGGAGGGAAAACCAAGGGCAGGCTTCACCCACCCTGCCCTCTGCCCTCCTTCCATGAATCCTATCTTTACTGCCCCAGCCGGAGTCACGCTTTCAAACGCGAATTCCATCAGATTTAATGCTGACCTGCTAGGTGCTGCAGAGGGGACTGACTTGCCCCCCAGCAAAAGGGACTCAAGACTGGTTCCTGTCTGGAATTCACAAGAGGTGGCCCATGTTAACCCGGGGACATGAACAATCACATTCTTTTGTGCAATTCAGATTAGCCAAACACTTGACAGGCGACAGGGCAGCTCAGGCAGGTCCGCAGCCCGGCCAGGGTCCTGCCAACCCCACCAACGGGCTCCTCCTGCGGGGCCACAGAGGCTCGGCTCAGCATCTGTTTTCTTGAATGCAGTATTTATCGAGGGGCTGGAAATGGTACAGAAATAACCGGGAAACAAGGCTTTGAGCTGGCGCACGGGTGGGGATCTGGCTGCAACAGCGAAGGGATGCGTGCTGGGGGCGTCTCGCCGGCCCGGGTGCGAGAGCGCGCGGAACCCTGAGGCCCGCTCCCTCGCGGCGCCCCCCAACCTCCAGACGAACGTCCCCCTCCAGGGCACAGCCGGGGAAACTGAGGTCCGAGAGTCCCCTGGAGTTCAGGGTCCGGGGCCAGAGCGGACGGCCAGACTCAGGGGCTCGCGGAGGACGGCAGCGCAGACCCCCGGACCCCGGAAGTCTGGGCAGCCCTTGCAGGCGCTCGCCGGCCTCCGAGTGCAGCCCCCCCCCCGCACCAGGCAGGGGCCCGAGAGCCGGTCGGTTTCCATGGCAACCGAGCAAGCCTGCCCTCCGCGCCCTGACCCGCGCCCGGGACGGTCCCAGAGCGCGCCCTGAGGCCTCCGCGCCCCGGGCCCCGGGCAGCGGCCAAGCAGCGCCCCCTGCGAGCCACCCCTACCTCCGCGGCCACTCCTCGCGCACCCCGCACTCACCTCAGGCACAGCCCGCCGCGCCACCACGTTCCCGCGCTGCTCCCACCCGCCGTCGGCCGGGACTGGCGTCCAGACCCGCGCGTGCCGCTGCGCCTCCTGCCGGCCAAGCAACGGACGGAGTGGGGCCTCGCGGGGGCGGGGCCACCAAGGGAGGGGCGGGGCGAGAAGAGGCAGCTGGAGCGGGCACCTCGGCGCCCAATAGGCAGAAACAAGGTCCTGAGGGGAAGGGGCGGGCGAGAAAAGGCGGGCTGGAGCTGGGCCTCGGCTTCCAATAGGCAGATCAAAGCCTCGAGGAGGCGGGGCCCTGAGGAGAGGGGCGGGGCTAACATACTAGTAAAGGGGAGCTGTACTCTGGCGCCTCCTGCCGGCCACCCCATGGACGGGGATGCGGCCTCGAGGAAGCGAGGCCTCACAGGAGGGACGGAGTTTTGAAGGAGGGGGTGAGGTTGATTGCGGAGAGGCGGGATTTACAGCCCACCTGACAGCAGTTTAAAGAGGGGGTCCCTGAAGGAAGGGCGGGGCCGGTTCTATGTCCCTGAGTTGCTTGTAGGCTCTGTGCTTCCGCGGTTGGGTGGGCTATTTCGGGATCTAACCTTCTAGTAGCCCAGTGAATCGGTGTAGAGGAGGGTAGAGCCGTGACCCCCAATTAATGAACATCTAAGACACTGAAAAGGAAGAAGGGAGGAATTCCCTCTCCCCTACATTCTGTCTCACCCAGAGTTTTAAAAGACAAATCAGGTCATGGCACTCCTGCTTACAATGATGCAAAAAAAAGGCCAGGTCAGCTGTGGGCTGTGGCCCCAACTACCCTCCCTGGGGACTTGTTTAAAAACCAGCTGTGTCCTCAGCACTTTGGCCGGGATTTTCCCTTTGAGGAATGTGGGCTGGAGCTGGGAGATTCAGGTGGCTTGGAATCAATATGCAGAACCCAGGCCCTGGGAATGAACCTCTTTTTTTTTAGATGGAGTTTCACTGTTTCTCAGGCTGGAGTGCAGTGGTACAATCTCTGCTCACTGCAACCTCTGTCTCCTGGGTCCAAGCGATTCTCCTGCCTTAGCCTCCCGAGTAGCTGGGACTACAGGTGCTCGCCACCACGCCCAGCTAATTTTGTATTTTTAGTAGAGACAGGTTTTTACCATGTTGGCCAGGATGATCTCAATCT
The DNA here is from genome assembly GCF_009761245.1 of Sapajus apella. NCBI lineage: Eukaryota > Metazoa > Chordata > Mammalia > Primates > Cebidae > Sapajus > Sapajus apella. The sequence goes on from NW_022437050.1 coordinate 5,303,233, forward strand.
CTTGACCTCGTGATCTGCCTGCCTCAGCCTCCCAAAGTGCTGGGATTACAGGTGTGAGCCACTGCCCCTAGCCCGGGAGTGAACCTTTTTGTGGACAGCTATCATGGTGTGATTTCCAGTAGTAATGACCCCATATTCACAATGGAGGTAGAAACAGACATTGATGGGTATGGGAATAAACATTGACAACTTTCCATGTGCCAGGCCCTAGGCAACCTCGGCCACCTCACTTAATGCTCACATCAATTCTTGTGAGATAGAGATGTCTGAGACATTTCAGCCCTCCCCTTTCCTCTACCTATCACCTGCTAATCCTAAAATCCACCTCCTAAACCTTTTCTAATAAAATACTGCCTTAAAGCCAGCACAGAGAGACAGATTTGAGCCAGGCTCCTGTCTCCTTATTGATCAACTCACAATAAAAGCTTTTGTCTCAAAAACTTAGTGCAGTGAGATTGGCTTTTTTTTTTTAGATGAAGTTTCACTCTTGTCACCCAGGCTGGAATGTGATGGCACAATCACGGCAACCTCTACCTCCCAGGTTCAAGTAATTCTCCTGCCTCAACCTACTGAGTAGCTGGGATTACAGGCACCTGCCACCATGTCCGGCTAATTTTCGTATTTTTAATAGAGATGGGGTTTTGGCGTGTTGGCCAGGCTGGTTTTGAACTCCTGACATCAGGTAATCCACGCACCTCTGCCTCCCAAAGTGCTGGGATTACAGGCGTGAGCTGTTGCACCTGGCCAAGATTGGCTTCTAGCACAGCAGGCACGGAACCCTTTTGTTTGGTAATATTCCCGTTTTTCAGATGAGAAAATAGAGGCACAGAGAGGTCCGGCTGCTGGAGGTGGAGCCAAGAACTGAGCCAGGAATACAGGACCCCCTGTAAACACACCAACTTCATCACCTGCCCTGGGACGGGATGCTTGAAAGGAATAACGTGCTTGAATATTTCAATTCAGGAACACATGAAGAGACAAAATGATCAGAGCTGAAGAGGAGCCTGGGTTCAGGCCAGGGTTTTCCTCCTGAAATATTCCTCACCCTGCCCCTGGCCCATCTCCCACACTCCCCACACCCTTCTTCCACAGGGGAAAGATAACTACAACCCATGGGCCAGATCTGGGCTGCCTTCTGTCTTTGTAAATAAAGTTTTATTCAAACACAGCTACCCTCATTTGTTTAGATATTATCTACGACTGCTTTCCTGCAACCAAGATTTTACAGCCCCAAATGTCTAAAATATTATCTGGCCCTCTATAGAAAAATTTTGCTGATTGCTTCTGGATCTAGTAATGCTGATTTTTTTTTTTTTTTTTTGGTATGAATATGCTGTTTCACACCTCTATATCTTTGCTCAGGCCAGTCCCTCGACCTTGAAACATCTTTCCCAGCTATATGAGATTGCCCCGGCTGCCATAACAAAATGCCAGATTGGGTGTCTTGAAAAACAGAAATGGATTGTCTTGCAGTTTGGAGGCTGGAAGTCCAAGGTCAAGCTGTCAGCAGGTTCAGCTTCTTGAGAGGCCTCTCCTTGATTTGCAGATGGCCACATTCCGGCTGTGTCCCCACATGGCTTTCTTCTGGGTGTGCACCTCCTGGCTGTCTCTCTGTGTGTTTAATCTCCTCTTTTTTTTTTTTTTTTTTGAGACAGAGTTTTGCTCTGTCACCCAGGCTGGAGTACAGTGGTGCGATCTGGGCTCACTGCAACCTCCACCTCCTGGGTTCAAGCAATTCTCCTGTCTCAGCCTCCCGAGTAGCTGGGATTGCAGGCGCCTGCCACCACGTCCAGCTATTTTTTTGTATTTTTAGTAGAGATGGGGTTTCACCATGTTGGCCAGGCTGATATTGAACTCCTGATTTCAGGTGATCCTCCCACGTTGGCCTCCCAAAGTGTTGGGATTACAGGTGTGAACCATCACCGCGCCCGGCCCAATCTCCTCTTCTTATAAGGACACCAGTCAGATTAGACTAGGGACCATCCTAACAGCCTCATTTTAACTTAATCCTCTCTTTAAAGGCCTTATCTCCAAGTATAGTCACATTCTGAGGTGTGAGGGGTCGGGGCTTCAACACGTGAATTTTAGGGGGACAAAATTCAGACCATAACAGCAACCTTCATTACCTGGCTAATTTGTACTCATCCTTTGAGACTTAGACAAGCCAGCTCCCAAGATGGGCCCCAGTGATTTCCACCTCTTGGTTTTCACCCTCCTGTGTAGGCCCAGGTTGAATAGGGCCAACTTGTGTAACCAGTAAGATGTTGCCAAAATGATATTGTGACTCCCAGAACGTGATAATGAAACGTGATTGAAAGAAGCAAGGGCTTCTGCCCTTGCTCTCTCTTAGATCACTAGTTCTGAGGTCAGCCAGCTGCCATGTCGGGAGGACACTCAAGCAGCTCTGCAAGGGTCCATATGGTGAGAAGCTCAGGCGTCCACCAACAGCCAGGCCAACTCGCAACCCACGTCAGTGAGCCGTGTTGCGTGTGAGTCCTCCAGCCCCAGGAGACTTTAGGTGACTGACGTCCTAACTGGACTCCAATGAAGAACTCTGAGCCAAAATATCTCCCCCTCCCTGCAGCAAAGCCACTCCCAAATTCCCAACCCTCAAAGACTATGAGATGATAAATGTTTTTTTGTTTTTGTTTTTGTTTTCTGAGATGGAGGCTCACTCTGTCGCCTAGGCTAGAGTGCAATGGCGCAATCTCGGCTCACTGCAACCTCTACCTCCCAGGTTCAGGTGATTCTCCTGCCTCAGCCTTCTGAGTAAGTGGGATTACAGGCGCATGCCTTCACACCCAGCTAATGTTGTATTTTTAGTAGAGATGGGGTTTTGCCATATTGGCCAGGCTGGTCTCCAACTCCTGACCTCAGGTGATCCGCCCACGTCTGCCTCCCAAAGTGCTGGGATGACAGGTGTGAGCCACTCCAACCCAGCTGATAAATGTTTATTATTGACCTCAGCTACTAAGTTTTGAGAGCAGTTCGTTATGCAGCAATGGATAACTAATACCCCTTACCCGGGAAGACCTTCCTGTCCCCTAGACTTGGCTACATGCCCTCTTCTGTGCTCCCACAGTGTGTTATTTTGTTACCTTTTTATTAAGCAAGCCCACATTAACCACACTGTGTTCCTTAAACAGAAGCCAGATGCTATGACTCCTCCACCTATAACCCTCTGATGTCTTTTCCTTTTGCACTTAGAATAAAGTAGGGCTTGCAAAACCCTGCTGCAACTACTCCCTTCCTTGGCCTTGGCGCTCCAGCCACTTGGAACTTCTTTTTTCACGCACACTGAGGTCATCTCCCTTCTCTGAGACCTTTTCTCTTTTGATCTCCCTGAACCCACAGCCTCCCCTCTGTGTTTTCATGCTGGGCCCCTTCCCAGTGCAAAAACTCATCTCCTTTCCTGTCTTCTGATCACCTCTTGACTATCACCCCCGAGTCGTTCTCGATTTTATTATCCGTTTAATTTACATATATATATAGAGAGAGAGAGTGGGGGAGTCCTGCTCTGCTGCCCAGGCTGTAATGCAGAGGTATGATCTTAGCTCACTGCATCCTTTGCTTTCCAGGCTCAAGTGATCCTCCCACCTCAGTCTCCTGAGTAGCTGGGACTACATGTCTGGCTAATTTTTTTATTTTTATTTTTTGTAGAGATTGGGGTCTCCCTGTGTTTCCCAGACTGGTTTCAAACTCCTGGCCTTAAGTGATCCTCCCATCTCAGTTCCTAAAGTACTGGGCTCACAGGGGTAAGCCACCACATCTGGCCACCTGTTTTATTTAATTCATAGACTTTATCACCTGGTCAACGTATTTGCTTATATATTTAACATACACTAGAATTTGTGTTCTTGGAAGGCAAGGGCTTCATGTGTCTCGTTTACTGATATACTTCGTACCTAGTAGGTGCTCAATAAATATTTGTTAAATGAGTAGATGAAAGAATGGAATAGATTTCCTTCCATTCTCACCCCACTCCCTCCAGGGAAAGTCCAAAGCTGTATTCATCTCCATATCCCGGCACCTGGGTCCCAGGCAGTTTTTGAACTGTCGGGTTAAGTATCTTTGGAAATCCACTGGGCAAAAATGGAGGGTTGAGCTGTCCTGCTTGGCCACCAGAGAGGGACAGAATCCTGGAACCGACTCCAGGAAAAGACCTGAGCCCAGAGGGAAAGGATCTGGTTAAGGTCCAACATTTGGTGCCCGAGATGGCCGTCCAGGGGCAAAGAGACTGGGATCTTTCAGAGCCCGGGGGAGAGAGAAGGCAGGCTTTAGGAGGTACTTGGGGAGCATTAGATCCCAACCTTTCCTTTCCAGACTGCTACATCCAGTATCCCTAGACTGGGCTGGCAGAACAAGTGATTCAATACTTGGATCCCATTCTTCAGGCCCTCCACACCTATAAATAGCAGTGCTTATGGCTCATGCCTGTAATCCCAGCACTTTGGGAGGCCAAGGCAGGAAGACCACTTGAGATCAGGAGTTTGGGACCAGCCTGGCTAACACGGTGAAACCCTGACTCTACTAAACATTTAAAAAATTGGCTGGGCATGGTGGCACATACCTGTAGTCCCAGCTATATGGGAGGCTGAGGTGGGAGAATTGCATGAACCTGGGAAGTGGAAGCTGCAGTGAGTCAAGATCATACCATTGCACTCCAGCCTGGGTGACAGAGCAAGACGGTCTCAAAAAAAAAAAAAAATAGTAGTGCTTTGGGTTTGCCCATTTCTTGTAAACTCATAAACCCCAAACTCAGCAATTGTTTGTGTTTTTGTTTGTTCTTTTATTGAGATAGAGTCTCACTCTATTGCCCAGGCTGGAGTGCAGTGGCACCATCATAGCTCAGCCTCAACCTCCCAGGCTCAAGCAATCCTCCTGCCTCAGCCCCCCGAGTAGCTTGGACTACAGGTATACACCACCACGCGTGGCTAATAAAAATTTTTTTTTTTACAGACAGGTCTTGCTATGTTGTCCAGGCCAGTCTCAAACTCTTGGGCTCAAGTTGATTCTCTCGCCTTGGCCTCCCAAAGTGCTGAGATTATAGGTGTGAGCAACCACACCCAGCCCAAACTCAGCAATTATTTTTCTTCCTGTGTCTTATGAGGAGCAATTTTCACTCAACAATGTAGGTCCTCCCGTCACTGATAATGTACAGGGTACAGGGAGTTACAGAGCTAAGCAGGAACCCTCAAGGAACTTACACTCTGATGAACAGAGTGTTTTAAATAACTATTTTAAAGTGTATAATTCTGTGGAATTTAGGACATTCACAGTGTTATGCAATCATCACCACTGTCTAGTTTTAAAATATTGTTGGCCAGGCTTGGTGGCTCATGCCTGTATCCCAGAACTTTGGGAGGCAAAGGTGGGCAGATAACTTGAGGTTAGGAGTTCAAGACCAGCCTGGCCAACATGGTGAAACCCTGTCTCTATTAAAAATACAAAAATTAGCTGGGTGTGGTGGTGTGCACCTGTAGTCCCAGCTACTTGGGAGGCTGAGGCACAAGAATCGCTTGAATCCTAATGGTGGAGGTTGCAGTGAGCCAAGATCATACCACTGCACCCCAGCCTGGGCAAAAGAGTGAGACTCAGTCTCAAAAAAAAAAAACATTGTTGTCACCTTCAAAGGAGAGACCATGCCAGCTAGGCATACACACCCCATTCCCTCCTGCCCCTGGGTCCCAGCAACCACCAATCCACTTTCTACCTCTGTGGTTACAACTCTTGTGGATATTTCATAGAAGTAGAGTCATAGAATATGTGACCTTTTGTGTCTGCATTCTTTCCCTTGGCATAGTTTTTGAGGTTTGTTGGAAATAGATGCTCGGTGCCGCAAAGAAAAATTAGCACAGAGACAAAGGATCCTTCAGCAATGCAATTTTTACTTCCTGGACTGCAGGAAGGGAACGCTCACTAGCCATCATGCCATGAGAGTACAATGAGCAAAGGAAAACATACAAATATATCCCTTTATAAATTTTATAATTTTATAATTTTTATTTATAATTTTATTTTATTTATAATAAAATTATAAAATTTTATCCCTAAATAAATATTATACAAAGTCATCCTTACTGCTGTGTCTGATCTCCATTGGCTGAAGCCAGACATCACAATGTAAACTAAAACCCGATTGGCTAACGACTTAAAACTTTTCTAAACAGGTAAAAGCAATGGGGAGCTGGGACATGCCTGTGAGCATGTCCAACACAGATATCTTGGTTAAAGCACAAGGACATAGAGTGTACTACGTGCCTGTAAGCATGGCATGTCTCACAGCTACATAGGATAGGGCTTAACAAAGTTATTAGCATACTTATTTTAACAACAAAGGAAACTTTAAAAAGGAACTTTTCTACTTCCAACAAGGTTCATCATCTTTCCTCCAAATCTGAAAACATTCTAGAATTTCAAAGTTTATTTTGAAAAATGGAGAGTGGGTAAGCCCTGCAGGCTGCCTGTGGCTCTAGAGAGCTGGGTTTGAATTGGCAAGGTGTGGGCTCAGATCTGCTCCACATGCCTTCGTATTCTGGTAGCAGCACTTACCAGGGGCACAGTCTTCTCATGATAGCTGGCAGATGCAATAGGCCAAGCCACAAGTTTACCTAAAGCATCTGCTAATGTTAAATCCACCAACATTTCATCAACCAAAACAAATCACATGGCCAGGTGCAGTGGCTCATGCCTATAATCCCAGCACTTTGGGAGGCCAAGAAAGTTGGATAACTTGAGTTCAGAAGTTCAAGACCAACCTAGGCAACATGGTGAAACCCCGTCTCTGCAACAAATACAGAAATTAGCCAGAAGTGGTGGTGCACACCTGTAGCCCCAGCTACTTGGGAGGCTGAGGTAGGGAGATCAGTTGAGCCTGGGAGGTGGAGGCTGCAATGAGTTCTGATTGCATCACTCTACTCTAGCCCAGGTGACAGAGCAAGACCTTGTGCCAAAAAACAAAATAGGCTGGGTGTGGTGGTTCACAGCACTTTGAGAGGCTGAGGTGTGCAGATCACCTGAGGTCGTGAGTTCGAGACCAGGCTGACAAACATGGAGAAACCCCTTCTCTACCAAAAATATAAAATTAGCTGAGTGTGGTGGTGCATGCCTTTAATCCCAACTACTCAGGAGGCTGAGGCAGGAGAATTGCATGAACCCATGAGGTGGAGGCTGCAGTGAATCAAGATCGTGCCATTGTACTCCAGCCCGGGCAACAAGAGCAAAACTCTGCCTCAAAAACAAAACAAAAAAGCAAAAAATCACATGGCTAAGTCAAACGTACAGGGGTCAGGATAGGATGCTCTTCTCAAGGTGGTAAGCAGCCATGTCTGCAATGAGGACGAAGAAAGATGTGTGAACGAATCATACAATCTGCAGAGAGAAGTAAACGCGCCACCTCCACTCTGTAAGGTGGACTATGTCCGTAAGGTCATTATATCCGTCCACTTTGTTTGTTTTTTCAGTGATAGGATCTCACTCTGTCACCCAGGCTGGAGTGCAGTGATGTAATCAAAGCCACTGAGCTCAAGCAATCCTCCCACCTCAGCTCCTGAGTAGCTAGGACCACAGACATGCACCACCACACCCAGCTAAATTTTTTTGTTTGTAGAGATGGGGGCCTAGCTATGTTGCCCAGACCGATCTCGAACTGCTGGGTTCAGGTGATCCTCCTGACTCAGCCTCACAAAGTGTTGGAATGACAGGTGTGAGCGACTGCACCTGGCCAAGATGTTTTTTAAAAGATGTGCAATCTCACCACTGTGAAAGAAAAATAAATCTTGGGACCCCCAAATCACTAAGCCAAAGGGAAAAGTCAAGCCGGGGACTGCATCAGGTAAACCTGCTTCCCATTTTATTCCTAAATAAGATAGCTACAAAGATTTAAAACAAACAAACAAAAAAAGCTACATACCTCCCTCACAATTTGTCCATAAGAAAATACCTTGTGGACTTCAAGATCTTTACCTTAAAACAGCTCTGTTGAATTTCACCCTGACAATGTAAATTGATAGCTGACCTTCACAGGCGAGGGACAAAGGACAGAACACAAAGTCATCCCTCTGCCCACTGAAGCCAAATGCATATCAGTTTGCTTCCTCTGCCCTAGTATGTATTAATAAAAATGCACATTCACTAAGCCAGCCTAAAGCATAAATGACTATTCCTCTACCCCATTCGCACATGTAAATTGCATATTCGGTGAATGACTGATCAAAGACTCAAAAGAAAGCAACTGAGGCCAGGTGTGCTGGCTCTGGGATCTGTAATCCCAGCACTTTGGGAGGCAGAGGCAGGTGGATCACTTGAAGACAGGAGTTTGAGACCAGCCTGACCAACATTGTGAAACCCCGTCTCTACCAAAAATACAAAAAAATAGCCAGGTGTGGTGGCAGGCACCAGTAATCCCAGCTACTTGGGAGGCTGAGGCAGGAGAATCGCTTGAACGCAGGAGGCAGAGGTTGCAGTGAGCGGAGATCACTTCACTGTACTCCAGCCTGGGAGACAAAAGCAGAACTTCATCTTAAAAAAAAAAAAAAAAAAAGCAACCGTTTGTCTCTGATCTACTTGTGTCCTGGAAGCACCCCTCCTTGTCCCACCATTCTAGATTGAACCACCGTCCATCTTACACATATTGACTGATGTCTCATATCTCCCTAAAATGTATAAATCCAAGCTGTACCCCAGCCATCTTGGGGACATGTTGTCAGGACCTCCTGAGGCTGTGTTACAGGCACATCCTTAACCTTGGCAAAATAAGCTTTCTAAATTGATTGAGACCTGTCTCAGATACTTTTGGTCCACACGACAAAACATGGTGCATAAGTGAGATAATGCAAATGTTAATTAGCTCACTTGGGCCATTCCACCGTGTATATATATTTCAAAACATCACACCGTACATGATACTTATACACAATTTTTATTTGCGAACTAAAAGAACAAAATAAAAAATAAATCAAGGTCAGGAGCTCACGCTTGCAATTCCAGCACTTTGAGAGGCTGAAGCAGGTGAATCACCCGAGGTCAGGAGTTCGAGACCAGCCTGGCCAACATGGTGAAACTCCATCTCTACTAAAAATACCAAAATTAGCTGGGCGTGGTGGTAGACGCCTAGAGTCCCAGCTATTCGGGAAGCTGAGTCAGGAGAATCACTTGAACTTGGGAGACAGAGGTTGCAGCAAGCCGAGATTGTGCCGCTGCATTCCAGCCTGGGTGACAAAGCAAGAATCTGCTCTAAATAAATAAATCAATAAATCAGAACAATTAATTAAAATATGTGCAAGCAGGATATGGAGAACATACTAACAGTGTTGATTTCTGTGTGATGGAGTTTATGACTGATTGTAATTTCTTTTTTTTTTTTTTTTTTGAGACAGAGTCTCGTTCCATTGCCCAGGCTGGAGTGCAGTGGTGCAATCTCAGCTTACTGCAACTTCTGCTTCCGGAGTTCAAGTGATTCTCCTGCTTCAGCCTCCTGAGTAGCTGGGATTACAGGCACTCACCACCACACCCAGCTAATTTTTTATATTTTTAGTAGAGACGGGGTTTCACAATGTTGGTCAGGCTGGTCTCAAACTCCTGACCTTGTGATCTGCCCACCTCGGCCTCCCAAAGTGGTGGGATTACAAGTGTAAGCTACCACACCCAGCCGACTGATTGCTATTTATTTCTGAAGATAGCCACCTCAGTACACAGATTCCATTTCATGCACTCTTCTCTTATAGCGAGTGGATGTACCTCTATCAGGTGTAGGAGAATGGGGTCTACATTCCCTCCCCTTGAAACTGGGAGGACTTTTTTAGCTGCCTTGAGTAAAAGTGTTACGGGAAAGGTCTGATGTAGACCCCAAGAGAGGGTTCTTGGACTCCGTGCAAAAAAGAATTCAGGGGGAGTCCATAAAGTGAAAGATTATTAAGAAAGTAAATAATTAATAGAATGGCTGCTCCATAGCCAGAGCACCACCTGGCTATTTCTGTCTCTTGAGACACCTGCCTTAGGACCGAGCCATGTTGTAAGGAAGTCCAGGCCACATTGAGAAGTCACATGTGAATGTATATTAAGCATCTCTTTTTAGTTCTTTCTCTTTTTTTGAGACAGAGTCTCACTCTTGATGCCCAGGCTGGAGTGCAATGGCACGATCTCAGCTCACTGCAGCCTCCGCCTTCGGGTTCAAGTGATTCTCCTGCCTCAGCCTCCTGAGTAGCTGGGATTACAGACATACACCACCATCTCTGGCACAATCTTGGCTCACTGCAACCTCTGCCTCTCAGGCTCAAGCGATTCTTGTTCCTCAGCATCCCAAGCAGCTAGGATTACAGACATGCATCACCACACCTGGCTAATGTTTATATTTTTAGTATAGACAGGGTTTCTTCATGTTGGTCAGGCTGGTCTTGAACTCCTGACCTCAGATGATCCACCGGCCTCGGCCTCCCAAAGTGCTGGGATTACAGGCATGAGCCACCACGCCCGGCAATTATTTCTGATAAAATAAAAAGTCTGCTTGAACATCTGGGGCCTTTCTGATCCTGGAGGGACTGTCCCTCCCTACCAGGGTTAGTCAATTCCTAGAGAGAGTAACACAGTGGTTTTTAAGCGTGCCTTTCATATGCAAACCAAGCAATCCCAGCTCACCCCCTCCACCTCCTCTATGGGGCTACCAGACTACAGGCCAATATTCCCCCATCTTAATCACCCCAGGGCCAGGCGCCAGACGTCTCAGTGAGATGGGATAGTTCCCTTGACCTTAACCCCCTTCGTGGGTGGGAACTGGAATGGGTTGTTTCACCCAGCCCGCCCCTGGCCTCCTCAAGAGAAGGAGCGTGCAAGCTAGCGAGCGCAGAAACCAGAGGGAACGAACGCTGGAACCGGCCAGTCCTTTCCCTCCGGTGGGAGCAGGCTCTGTGCAAACCCTGCAGCAGCGTCCATGCCCCTGCCCTCTCGGCACCAGGTTCTTGTTCCGCGTCCAGGAAGAACCAGGTCACCCAAACGGGCTGAAGGATAGCGTATGCAGAGGATTTTATTGGGTGATGGATGTGGCTCTCAGCAGAAGAAAGTGATCTTTCCCTGAAGCTGCTCCGTCTGAAGTTAGCCTCATCTATCTGTCGTCTCCGATGCTCAGCCGCTTGCATGTCTAATCACTTGCATCAGCCAGCTGAAGTCCTTTTTTGTTTTTTCTTGAGACAGAGTCTAGATCTGTCTCCCAGGCTGGAGTGCAGTAGGACAATCTCTGCTCACTGCAACCTCCGCCTCCCGGGTTCGAGCGATTCTCCTGCCTCAGCCTACTAAGTAGCTGGGATTACAGGAGCCAGCCACCACACCCGGCTAATTTTTGTATTTGTAGTGAAGACAGGTTTCACCATGTTGGCAAGGCTGGTCTCAAACTCCCAACTTCAGGTGATTCGCCTGCCTTGGCCTCCCAAAGTGTTGGGATTACAGGCGTGAGCCACTGCGCCTGACCAGCTGAAGGCTTTTTATGGGCACAGGATAGGGGTTAGGTGGGCTAAAATGGCAATTATTTGCGGGGGGCGTGGTGGGGGAGAGTGGAAACACAGGGTCAGCTGTTTTGACTTACAGCTGAGGTTACGGCTTGAGGGTGGAGTTTAGGAGCCAAGGCATTCTGTATTATCAGGACAACCTCTATACCCCCAGAACCTGATTAAATTACTCAACAAGCAAATACTAAACCTGTTTACCATGCCCTGCCCACTCCTTCCCGGGAAATCATGACAAAGGCTCCTGCCCATGTTCTTCCATCACTCCTTCCTGACCAAGCCTGGTGCTTCCCCATGTGGCCTGCCTGTGTGTTGTGCTCCCCCACCCTTTCGGGATCTGTGAGTAACTGTGGGAAGTTGAAAAGTTCCTTTTTAAAGTTTCCTTTCTTATTAAATCATAAGTGTGCTAATATCTTTGTTAAGCCCTATCCTATGTAGCTGTTAGACATGTTTACAGGCACGTAGTACACTCTATGTCCTTGTACTTTAACCAAGATATCTGTGCTGGACGTGCTCACAGGCATGTCCCAGCTCTCCACTGCTTTTACCTGTTTAGAAAAGTTTTAAGTTGTTAGCCAATCGGGTTTTACTTTAAATTGTGAGGTTTGGCTGCAGCCAATGGAGATCAGGCACAGCAGTAAGGATGACCCCAAATGCGTAATGGATAAATTTCTGTGTTTCCTTTGTTCTTGGTACTCTCGTGGCAAGATGGCTAGTGAGAGTACCCTTCCTGCAGCCCAGGAAGTAAAAATCGTGTTGCTGAAAGATCCTTCGTCTCAGTGCTAAATTTTCTTTGCAGCACCAAGCAACTGTTTCCAACTTCTATTTCCAACAGTAACAAACAATGTCTTCAGTGGCACTTGTTGCACGATCTGTTGTCTCGCCATACCTGAATCATGGTAAAACCTACATTTTTATTATTTATTTTTAAGACAGGGTCTTGCTTTCCTGTCTTAAAGATAAGTAATAGGCCAGGCCATGGCTCACGCCTATAATCCTAGCACTTTGGGAAGCCAAGGTGGGTGGATTGCCTGACCTCAGGAGTTCGAGACCAGCCTGGGCAACATAGTGAAAGCCTGTCTCTACTAAAATACAAAAAATTAGCTGGGCGTGGCAGTGTGCACCTGCAATCCCAGCTACTCAGGAGGCTGAGACAGGAGAATCGCTTGAACCCCAGAGGTGGAGGTTGCAGTGAGCCGAGATTGCACCACTGCACTCCAGCCTGGGTGACAGAGTGAGACTCCATCTCAAATAATAACAACAATGATGATGATGATGATAATGTAGGTTTTACCACCAAGCTAGAGTGCAGTGGGACAATCACGGCTCACTGCAGCCTCTGACTCCCTGGCTCAAGCAATCCTCCGCCTCAGTCCCTAAGTTAGCTGGGACCCCAGGTGTGCACCACCATGCCAGCTAACTTATTTTTATTTTTTGTAGAGATGAGGTCTCACTATGTTGTCCAGGCTGGTCTTGAACTCCTCGGATCAAGTGATCTGACTGCTTCAGCCTCCCAAAGTGCTGGGATTATAGACATGAGCCGCTGTACCCAGCTGAAACCTACATTTTAAAACAGCGTGTTTGGCCAACTTCTCCAGCTGGGTCTCTAGTCAGCCACCAGCATTAACCAACAGATGCATGCAAGAACATGCCTTCAAGTGATTCCAGCCTCACTTCTACCTCCTCTAGCTGAGGCCCAGGCTCTAATTCCTGGCACATGGAAACCACAAAACACATGGATGACTATTGTTTGAAGCCACTATTTTAAGATAATTTATTACATGCAGTAATCAATAGCTAATACAGGAGTTTTCATTTTGTCTTTTCTAAATATCCCATTTTCTTTTTTTCTTTAGTGTTATTCCACCCCCATTTATTTCAGCAATAATTACCCCAGTTTCTTTCCTTCTTTCTTTCTCTTTTTTACCCCATATATTTCAGCAGTAACTCTCTCTCTCTACCTCCCCCCCTTACTTTCTCTCTCTCTCTCTTTCCCTCCCTCCCTCCCTTCGTTTCCTATTTCGTTCTTTCTTTTTCTTTCTTTCTTTCTGTTTTTGAGACAGAATCTTGCTCTGTCACCCAGTCAGTGGCTCGATCTTGGCTCACTGCAACCTCCGTCTCCCAAATTCAAGTGATTCTCCTGCCTCAGCCTTTCAAGTAGCTGCAATTACAAGTGCATACCACCACAGCCCAGCTAATTTTTGTATTTTTAGTAGGAACAGGCTTTTGCCATGTTGGCCAGGTTGGTTTGGAACTCCTGACCTCAGGTGATCCCCTGCCTCCGCCCCCAAGGTGCTGGGATGACAGGCGTGAGCCACTGTGCCCAGCCTCAATCATCCCATTTTCTACAATGAACAGAGAACATTTTTATAAAAAGATTTCTCTTTTTATAAATCTTTTTATTTCCTTTTTATATTTTTTTTAAAAAGACTATTAGGCAAGAATGAGACATCTTGAATTTTTTTTAAAATTTAAGCTCTTTCTGCTCCATTGGAAACAATAATATTCAGCAGAGGGATTATTCTTCTTAATACAAATGTTTACCAAATATTGTGTTAATACAAAATAGCAATTTCACAAACACAGAAAGGGTCCAATACCAGCAGGATTTTTTTTAAAGTCATGTTGCAAATGCCACGCTCAGACATTGTAGACATCACAGGTCTATAAAAGTGAATATGAAAGACAATCATATAGTTTCTGCTTCCCCCCACCCCAGAGAAAGGCCTTAAGAAGCAGCGAGGCCTGCGCCTGCAGAAGTGGAAGAGCTCCTAGCGGAACCTGGCAGTGTAAACAGGACTGGTGGGCAGTGCATTCTGTGAACGGCCAAAGCCTGAAATTTGAAAATGCTTAGGGAGGCAGAGTAGCCCTTCCAAAATTGGGTGCCCTCCTTTCTCCAGTGTATTTAATCTCTTTTTTTTTTTTTTTTTTTTTTTGAGAGGGAGTCTCACTCTGTCACCCAGGCTGGAGTGCAGTGGCTCGATCTCAACTCATTGCAACCTCCGCCTCCCCGGTTCAAGCGATTCTCCTGCCTCAGCCTCCTGAGTAGCTGGGATTACAGATGCCTGCCACCACACCTGGCTAATTTTCATATTTTTACTAGAAATGGGGTTTCACCATGTTGGCCAGGCTGGTCTCAAACTCCTGGCCTCAAGTGATCCGCCTACCTCAGCCTCCCAAAGTGCTGGGATTACAGGCATGAGCCACCACGCCTGGCCTATTTAATCTCTTTCTCCTGCCTTCTCAACCCTCCTGCCCTAATGCCAGTGCAGGCTCAGGGCCACGCTGCCCACTGGGTCTCTAGGACCACCCAGCCCCAAGGTCCCCCATGAATGCAGACATCACCAAGACAAGAGCCCATAAAATGTGACTCTGGATTACCTCAGGCTTCTGGGTAACCAGATTCTTGGAAGCTCCTAATTTCTTTCTCCTTACCTGTCCCCATATGGCCTGGGGGCACTCCGGCTTCCAAGGTATGACACCATGTTGAGCCCTGCCAATCGCAGCAGATAGACACTAAGCACCTATTACCAGCAACTGTGGCTTTCTGGGAATGTACCACGAGGAACAGCTTCCAGAACTGAGGATTCAGACCCGCTCATGGGTCATAAGATCAATTTGGTGGGTTGCAACCAGCAATTTGAAACAATGACATACGATGGGATAGGATAGGAGAGGGAAGCATAGGATAGGATAAGATTGGATGGTGCTAGGATTTGTGTCCCTCCAAATTCTACGTTGAAAGCCTAACTCCAAAGTGATGGTATTAAGAAATGAAGCGTTTGGGCCAGGCGTAATCGTAGCACTTTGGGAGGAGGTCAAGGCAGGTGAATCATTTGAGGTCAGGAGTTCAAGACCAGCCTTGAAGTGGCCAACATGGCAAAACCCCATCTCTACTAAAAATACAAAAATTAGCCAGGTGCCATGGCGCACATCTGTAATCTCAGCTACTCAGGAGGCTGAAACAGGAGAATCGCTTAAACCCAGGAGATGGAGGTTGGGCCAAGATTTTGCTATTGCACTGCAGCCTGGGCGATGGAGTGAGACTCGGAGGGAGGGGAGGGAAGGGGAGGGGAGGGAAGGAGAGGAAAGGAAAGGAAAGGAAAGGAAAGGAGAGGGGCGGGAAGAGAGAAAGAGAGAGAGAGAAAGAAAGAAGAAAGGAGAGAAGGAAGGAAGGAGGGAAGGAGGGAGGGAGGTGCTTGGAAGGTGATTAGGTCAGGGTGGCTGCACCTTCATGAATGGGACTAGCACCCTCATATAAGGGGCCTGAGAGAGCTGCTTTGCCCATTGTGTTGGCCATGGGAGGACACAATGAGAAAACACCACCTTTGAACCAGGAAGCAGCCCTCATCAGACACTGAACTTGCCAGTTCCTTGTTCTGGGACTTCTCAACCCCCAAAACCATAGGAAATAAATTCCTGTTGTTTATAATGCACCCAGTCTGTGGCATTTTTTTGTAGCACCCAAAATAGATGAAGCTAGGACAGGATAAGACAGCAAATATCAGAGCACATTGCCGAAACTGAAGTCAGCCCTATTTCTTTTCATGCCCAGCTAATTTTTTTTGTATTTTTAGTAGAGATGGGGTTTCACCATGTTGGTCAGTCTGGTCTCGAACTCCTGACCTCGTGATCTGCCTGCCTTGGCCTCCCAAAGTGTTGGGATTACAGGTGTGAGCCACTGTGCCCAGTCTGGAAAATGTATTTCTTAGTATGGGTCTTCATCAAAAAAGCTTGAAGAACATTGCCCTATGGTAGTAAACAGAAGACGCTGACCTCTGCCACCTGAACCCCAGGTGAAGAAATGGGCGGGTCACATGATATACAGATAAACCCAACACCCACCCTGTAAGGGCTGCTGGCCCAGCCAGGATGTAGCACTTTCTTTTTTTTTTTTTTTTTGAGACAGAGTCTTGCTCTTGTTTCCCAGGCTGGAGTGCAATGGTATGATCTCGGCTCACTGCAACCTCTGCCTCCCACGTTGAAGCGATTCTCCTGCCTCAGCCTCCTGAGTAGCTAGATTGCAGGCATGTGCCACCATACCAAGCTATTTTTGTATTTTTAGTAGAGACAGGGGTTTCGCCATGTTGGTCAGGCTGGTTTCAGACTCCTGACCTCAGGTGATCCGCCCGCCTTGGCCTCCCAAAGTGCTGGGATTGCAGGCATCAGCTACCACACCCAGCCACACCCTCCTTTTTTAACACTGCAACAAGGGCAAAAACCCATTTGAATGTCCATCAGGAAGCCAGATTTGCAAAAAGAAGGTTGTCAGGACAAGCCGCAGGTGTGTGAGCAGAGAGACCTCCTGCTCACGGCTGCGCCGCGTCCGGTAGATCCCAAATCCTCGTCCCAAAATGCCCAACAGATAAAAACAGTCACTTCTCTATGTACACACTCATAATTCTTTAAATAAAATATTGCCGGCTAGGCATGGTGGCGCACATCTGTAATCCCAGCACTTTGGGAGGCCAAGGTAGGCAGATCATGAGGTCAGAAGTTCAAGACCAGCTGGCCAAGATGGTGAAACCTCATCTCTACTAAAAATACAAAAATTAGCTGGGCGTGGTGGCAAGTGCCTGTAGTCCCAGCTACTTGAGAGGCTGAGGCAGAGAATTGCTTGAACCCAAGAGGTGGAGGTTGCAGTGAGCCGAGATTTGGCCATGGCCCTCCAGCCTGAGCAACAGAGCGAGATTCCAACTAAAAAAAAAAAAAAATATATATATATATATATATATGTACGGCGTTGTTCAGATATTTAAATGCCCTTTATCATGTGGGTGCTGGTGGAGAAAGCTCTGCACAGAGATTGACGCTACAGGAGACAGACCCACGGTCCATGGCCTCCTTTCTGCCCATTCAAGCCCCCAAAACAAAAGGCTTTCCCAGAGTTCAGGTTGCAAAGGCTGCTAGGCTGCACAGGAGGCTTTGGGCACAAAGTGTCCTTGCCCACCAGAGAGACTTCCAGCCTTTTCCAGTTCCCTGTGGTGGCTTGATGGGAGGCACAGGCAGAGAACATCAGTGTTTGTATCCTCAGACTTCTCACAGCTCAGGAAGAACTGACAAAATCAGGGATCCAGCAGCCAGGACACGGGTTGTTAGGAGGACTTAGGGAAATGGCCTTTACCTGCCTGGCCTCTCGGGGAACAAAAGAGCCTGGTGTTGTGGAAAGAAGCATGCGACCCCCAAGGACCATGAGCTGAATTCCAGGCCTCACCTGTACCAGTTAGATGACCTTGGACAAGTCACTTCCTTGGCTGAGCAAACAGTGTCCTCATGTAGCAGGAAAACAGTAATTTCGGCCGAGCAACTCATGCCTGTAATCCCAGCAGTTTGGGAGGCCAAGGTGGGTGGATCACTTGAGGTCAGGAGTTCGAGACCAGCCTGGCCAACATAATGAAACTCCATCTCTACTAAAAATACAAATATTAGCCGGGCATGGTGGCAGGTGCCTGTAATCCCAACTACTCAGGAGGCTGAGGCAGGAGAATCACTTGAATCCAGGAGGTGGAAGTTGCAGTGAGCCAAAATCGTGCCATCACACTCTAGCCTGGGCGAAAGAGCGAGATGGTGTCTCAGAAAAAAAAAGAAAAAGGAAAAGGAAAAGAAAAAAAGAAAAGAAAAAGAAAACGGTAATTTCATACTGCCAGGTTTTAGGAGAGCAAAATACAAGAACAGGGATGTGAATGTGTGCATGTTCATGAGAGCATATGTTATCTGTTATACTAGTCGGGAGGATGGTGTGCAGAGATGTGTGCACGTGGTACAGCTCATGGTGTGACTGCAAATTAGCTCTCCAAAAACACAAAGCTCTGATGTGTAGCATTCGCCAATCGCCATGGTGTAAATACTCGCACCTTGGTTAATTTCACCCTACCAGTCCTTTAATGACTTTCAAAAGCCTGAATATGTAACAATCGGTCTCCAGGGTGTCCTAAGGATGTAAGAACACTGATACCTTCAATGACTCCTCATCTCCCACCCTAGCAGTGAAGCAACATGAGACAGGACGGGATATCCTCCTCACATAAACGCCTCGTGGCTCTCCCTCCAGCAGCGTCCCCTCCACAACCCATATTCCCTATTTTGCCACCCACCAGGTCAGCAGTTGAACAAGGGCGGGGCTCCTGTTGCCTCCTCCCCTCCACACCTTGCTCTTGGTGCCAGAGTTGACTGTTCTAGATCTTCCAGATAAACCAGCTCTCTGGCAGTAGAATGTCCAGACTCCGCAGGAATGCAGACAAGTGCTAAGTGTGGAGAATGGTCAGTCCAGTGACAGCAGGCAGAATGGCAGCCCTGGCTGGGGGTACAGTCAGCAGAAGGCAAGTTATACCTAATTTCTTAATATGCCCTAGGAAAAATACCTTAAATATGGAGGGTTGGGCATGGTGCGGTGGCTCACACCTGTAATCCCAGCACTTTGGGAGGCCAAGTTGGGTGGAAGACAAGGTCAGGAGATTGAGACCATCCTGGCTAACATGGTGAAACTGCATCTATACTAGAAATACAAAAAATTAGCTGGGCATAGTGGTGCATGCCTGTAATTTCAGCTACTCAGGAGGCTAAGACAGGAGAATAGCTTGAGCCCGGGAGATGGAGGTCGCAGTGAGCTGAGATCATGCCACTGCACTCCAGGCTAGGGGACAGAGCAAAACTTCATCTCAAAAAAAAAAAAAAAAAAATGAAGGGATTGGCTTTATATCAAAATATCCTCATTACAGACTATCTATACACATATACAAATACATCCTGAATTACAAAAATGGCAAAATAAATTGTGGCACATCCATTCAATGTAAACTTTTTAAATAAGCTTTACAAAGAGCTTGAAATAACATGAAAAGATACTTTAAAAGTGGGATACAGGCCCGGCATGGTGGCTCACATCTGTAATCCCAGCACTCTGGGAGGTCGAGGTGGGCAGATCACTTGAGGTCAGGAGTTTGAGACCAGCCTGGCCAACATGGCGAAATCCCATCTCTACTAAAAATACAAAAATTAATCAGGCATGGTGGTGGGCACCTGTAGTCCCAGGTACTTGGGAGGCTGAGGCAGGAGGACCTCTTGAACCTGGGAGGCAGAGGTTGCAGTGAGCTGAGATCACGCCACTGCACTCCAGCCTGGGTGACAGAGAATCTGCCTCAGTAAAGAAATAAATAAATAAATAGCACTTAAAAACCAAACAAGGGCTGGACACGGTGGCTCACGCCTGTAATCCCAGCACTTCGGGAGGCTGAGGTGGGCAGATCATGAGGTCAGGAGTTTGAGACCAGCCTGGACAACATGGTGAAACCCTGTCTTTACTAAAAATATAAAAATTGGCCGGGCGCGGTGGCTCAAGCCTGTAATCCCAGCACTTTGGGAGGCCGAGGCGGGTGGATCACGAGGTCAAGAGATCAAGACCATCCTGGTCAACACGGTGAAACCCCGTCTCTACTAAAACTGCAAAAAATTAGCTGGGCATGGTGGCGCGTGCCTGTAATCCCAGCTACTCAGGAGGCTGAGGCAGGAGAATTGCCTGAACCCAGGAGGCGGAGGTTGCAGTGAGCCGAGATCGCGCCATTGCACTCCAGCCTGGGGAACAAGAGCGAAACTCCGTCCCAAAAAATAAAAAAATAAAAAAAAATAAATAAAAAAAAAATATATATATATATAAAAATTAGCTGGGTGTGGTGGCACATGCCTGTAGTCCCAGCTACTTGGGAAGATGAGGCAGGAGAATCACTTGAACCCAGGAGGTGGACATTGCAGTGAGCTGAGATCACGCCACTGCACTCCAACCTGGTGACAGAGTGAGACTCTGTCTCAAAAAATAAATAAAAATAAAGACCAAACAGAAAAACTCAAACCCTGTGTGTAAAGCACGTGTGGATGGTAATCTCCATTTCATAAATCAGAAAACTAAGGCAGAGAGAGGATAAGGGACAGGCCCAAGGGTCTTGCACACTGGTCTATGGAGAGCTGGATTTGGATCAGGTCTGCCTGGCACCAAACTCTGGACGCCTGCAATGAAGTTTCTGAGCGTCTCAGTGACAGAACTGGCCCCACACAGGGACACTTTGGGGCTGGGTTTGTTGTCACCAACTTTACACCTGGCTTCCCTGGCTGAGCTTCGTGAGAGGTATGATTGGGAGGTGGCGGAGCGGCAGCAGCCTGCACCTGGCTTGTAGCATTTGCGACCGTCAATTATATACATCCCTTTTCATCCTCAGCGATGCCACTGTGGCTGCACAGAATTGGCCCTGGCATGAGTGTTTACACCATGGAAATTGGCAATGCTACACACCAGAGGTTTTAAAACAATTATTATTATTATTATTATTTTTTCATTTTTGACATAGAGTCTCACTCTGTCGCCCAGGGTGGAGTGCAGTAGCGTGATCTTGGTTCACTGCAACCTCTGCCTCCCAGGTTCAAGGAATTCTGCTGCCTCAGCCACCCGAGTAGCTGGAATCACAGGCATGCGCCACCAACCCCAGCTAATTTTTTATATTTTTGGTAGAGACAGGGTTTCGCCATGTTGGCCAGGCTGATCTCGAACTCCCACCTTCAAGTAATCCTCCCACCTTCAAATAATCCTCCCACCTTGGCCTCCCAAAGTGCTGGGATTACAGGCGTGAGCCACTGCACCCTGCCAAAAAAAAAAAAGATTCTTTATTTTTTTTTAAGGTCAGCTTTCCTCCCTGGGCAAAACGTTTGGAGGCAGTGGGTTTCCTTGCAAGCAGCCAAGTCTGGCCAAGGGCAGGAGGCTTGGGTGTTAGACAGTCCTGGCTTCATTGCTTTGCTCTGCTGGTTAGAAGCTGGGTGCCCTTGGGAAAATCGCCAAACCTTTCTGGGGTTTGGCTTTTTGCTTTTTAATATCAGCAAATTATCCATACTCCATGGGGGAGTCTGTGTGAATCAGTGAAAAGAGCATCTATAAAACCACCAAGGAAGTCTGTCACCCTGGAGGAGACCCAGACAGGTGAGCCTCTGCTTGCCCCAGCTTCCAGCTCTTTCTCTTCACACCTGCTGAACACCATGCCTGTGACATCAGCATGCTCACTGGGAGTGGCTGCTGGGATTGTCACTGGCAATTTCTGAATCCTACAGATGCTGTCCCCAGAGCCTGCATTTTAGCATCTGGTTACACTGTACACGGTGGCAAATTTGACAAGTGCCCATCTCATGACCCTTTGAGCTCCACCTGCCCCCTCTCGTCCCCTGCAGTGCATGAAGCCCATGGGCACACTTAGCAGCCCAAGCTGCCCCCACCTCCCACTTCCTCAGCCCAGTAGCAGTAGCTCAAGCATCGGTGGAGGAAAAGGCTCTGTAGCTTTTGCAAACTGACATGGAAAAGAGAATTTAGGGTGTGGTGGCTCATGCCTGTAATCTCAGCACTTTGTGTGGCTGAGATAGGTGGATCATCCGAGGTCAGGAGTTCAAGACCAGCCTGGCCAACATGGTGAAATCTCGTCTCTACTAAAAATACAAAAATTAGCTAGGTGTGGTGGCACACGTCTGTAATTCCAGCTACTCAAGAGGCTGAGGCAGGAGAATCACTTGAACGCAGGAAGCAGAGATTGCAGTGAGTCAAGATTCCACCACTGAACTCCAGCCTGGGCAACAGAGCAAGATTCCATCAAAAAAAGGAAAGGAAAGGAGAGGGGGGGGCGGGGAGGGGAAGGGAGAGGAGTTAGTTTGGGAAACTGAAAACCAGGGACTATAAGAGTGTTCTGCAAGCCTTTGGTGCTGTCATCCCACCGTGTACTGTGCACAGTCCCACCCACTACCAAGGTGGCTTTGGTCACCAGATCTGGTGGCTGGGTCACCAGATCTCCCGTCTGGGCCCACTTGCAATTTCCATCTCTGCTTCCCACTCCCCACCCTCAAACGCTATCCCAGGATTCTCCCCAGCGGAGCCTGATGCTGATGGAACAGAGAAGGCTCAGCGCAGCTCACACCACACCTTCAGCTTCCAATCCAGTGGGAAAGGCAGCTCTGGTCTGTGACACTGACTCAAACCCTTCCCTGACCGGGAGGCTGTCAACCCTGGGGACAGCCCTAGCCAAGCTCCATTTGGGCCTTACAGGGAAGTCCCCCCAGCTGGGCACGCAGCCAGGGAGTGGGAGGTGTGTTTCCCGGGGCCACTAATTCAGCTGCCCTCCCAAATGTGAGTCCACTGAGCAGGACCCTGCCCCACTCCTGCCAGCCATCACCCATCCTGCCCTGGGAGTGCCCACTGAGCGCAGGAGCAGATGCCAGCAAGCCCAGAATGGCACACACGCCAGCCTGCTGCTGACTCCCTGAGGCATGATAACGGCTCTGCCGGGTCACCAGTAATATCATGTCCCCAGGGATGGAAAGGAAGAGAGTGCTGCTGTCTGAATTTCCAGTGCCCCAGTGAATTTCCAGTGGGCACCCCCGCTTTTTTTAGAGACAGAGTTTTGCTCTTGTAGCCCAGGCTGGAGTGCAGTGGCACGATCTTGGCTCTGCCTCCCAGGTTCAATCAATTCTCCTGCCTCAGCCTTTCGAGTAGTTGAAATTACAGGTGCCCACCACCACACCGGGTTAATTTTCTATTTTTAATAGAGACAGGGTTTCACCATGTTGGCCAGGCTGGTCTCGAACTCCTGACCTCAGGTGATCAATCTGCCTCAGCCTCCCAAAGTGCTGGGATTACAGGCATGAGCCACCATGCCTGATCTCAGCTAATTTGTGCATGCTTAGTAGAGATGGGGTTTCCTCATGTTGACCAGGCTGGTATCGAACTCCTGACCTCGGATGATCCACCCATCTCAGCCTTACAGGCATGAGCCACCATGCTCAGCGCCCCTCTCTATGTCACACATCCCATGCACAGCCTAGAAAGCTGCCAGGACAGGGACTTGCCCAAGGGAGAGAATGGCCTAGGAAAACTTCTTTTCCTCTCCTGCACTACCTTACAAAGCATCCAGAGGACATCCAGGGTCTGGGCTTGGGTGAAATGGAATCCTGGGAAAATCTCTTCCAGAATGATGCTGAGAAAGAGAAAAGGCTCATGGGAAGCATGTCCTGAATTGGAGTGAGGGGGGGAAATGTGGCCAAAGCCCTTCAGAATGCCCTTGACATTCTCACCAGACTAGCTACGGTTGGAAATTCCACCATTAGTGATTCATTCCTTTGGCCAACACCCTTGAAAACATGTCATCTTCAGGATCAGGGTTACTTTCTATTGGAAAGCCAAAAGAACTAATGAGGAGAGCAGGCTGGTGTTGTTCATTTGTTATCCTGCTACATCTTCAAGCAGCCGACAAAGTGCTGCCTTACTATACCCATTTAGCAGTTGAGAACACTGAGGCTTAGAGAGGTTAGGAAACTGTCTAAAGCTCTCACAATGCCAGAGTTACGCTGGATTCAATTCCAAGTCCAGCAAGACACAGTCCCTCCCTCCAGGAGCTCCCAGGTCTGGGACTGATCCAAGTACCTGTGTGATAAAGAACACGGCTCCAAGCTGTGATGCAGGAGGGTGGAGCCTGGCAGGAAGCAGAGGAGATGCCCCTAAGTCAGAGGAAGGCCAGAAGTTCCCCAGTGCTGATGCCTGAGCTGGACTTTGAAGGATGAGTAGGAGTAAGTTGGGTGGACAAGAGAAACCATCGAGTTCCCACCAGCAGGACCAGCATCTCCAAAGATCCAGGGGCGTGAAGGGGCAGGCTGTTCTGGGGAAAAACGCGAGCTCAGATGCCCAGGAGGAGGGGGCGCAGGAAGTGCAGGTGCCAGGCTGAGGAGTCAGCAGTGGCTATGGAGTCACTAAAGAAGTCCCAAGTCATCCAGATAGGGAAATAAGTCAAAGTTTCTTAGAAGAAGAAAGAGGAGAAGGGGAAGAAAGGGGGAAGAAGATGAAGAAGGAGAATTAAAGAAGAAGGAGAAGGAGAAAAAGAAGAAGAAGGAGAAGGAGAAGAAGTGGAGGAGGAAGAGGAGGAAAAGGAGGAAGAGGAAAGATGGAAGGAAGGGAGGGAGGAAGGGAGAGAGGGAGGGAGGGAGGAGTCCCACGTCACTGGTCCCAGGAAGGTGCTTTGGCCTCCATCAGCATCTTGATGACAGGATTTTTATCTTGGCCTGGCATGGTGCCATGCTTTGGGAGGTCTCCTAAACAGCACCCCAGAACCCACAGAACCCCCTCTCCCAGCCCCAGGCCCAGGCAGAGGTCAAGTTTTCAGTATCTCTATCCCCACTTGGGAGCAAGTCTCTCCTCAGCCAGCCCTCCCCTGCAAAACTTTCCCCATTGACCTCCAGCCCTGGCCCCAGCTGGTGGGAAATATTTGGTGAGCTCCACAGGGCAGGCTTACCGAAGACAGCTTCCAGGCATTAGGAGCGACTGTGTAGGCAAACGTGTGCACACACATGTACCATACACACATACACAAATGGGCAGGAAGACAAAAGCTATTCACACAGCATCTCCCAGCTCAGAAGCCATCTGGTCTGTGGAATGTGTTGAGATGATTTAACACTGGCTTGGATACACGGGATTCCAGGTGCAGGAGCCCTAGAACCCCCTGGAATATGCTAGAGATAGGCATAAGGCATCCGGTCTGTGCCCACCCCATTCTGGCTGGGAGTCACAGAATGAGGACCTCCTGACTTGAGACAGATTTGTTGTTATTGTTGTTTGCTTTTGAGACAGAGTCTCACCGCTCTGTCGCCCAGGCTGGAATGCAGTGGCACAATCTCGGCTCACTGCAACCTCCGCCTCCTGGGTTCAAGCGATTCTCCTGCCTCAGCCTCCTGACTAGCTGGAATTACAGGGGCACGCCACTATGCCCAACTAATTTTTGTATTTTTAGTAGAGATGGGGTTTCACCATGTTGGCAAGGCTGGTCTCGAACTCCTGACCTCGTGATCTGCCCGCCTCAGCCTCCCAAAGTCCTGTGATTACAGACGTGAGCCACCTTGCCTGGCAGAGACAAATTCTTTATCCAGAGAATCTGAGATTCCAATTCAGGTCTCAGAGCTGGGCCTGCTACTCACCTCCCCAGTAAACGTTCAGGCAGCAATGGACAGAGAGGCTGGCCCCACCCTGACAGGGACTAAATAACAGACACTCGGAAGCTTTGTTGTTGGGCTACTGGGCACTTTGGAGGTTGAGGGGACCCGGAACAGTCTCCCCAGATCCGTGTGCCTTCCCTCTGGGGCGTACTTGAGTAGCCTCTACCAGCCACTGATTGGCACCAAGAGAGAATCCAAATGTTGGCATCACCAACCTTAAGTATGGAGCAGGGAGCAAGTGCCCCATATTATTATATTTACCCCATATGATGAATGAATGGCTCTTGTAATGTCTCTGGATTTTGAGAGATGGGAAGAAATGGCCAACTAACGGCATCCTCATCCCCAACTATACTGAGAACCAACTACGGTGGAACAGAATGTCAGGGGCTGCATGGGTGTGTGCCTCAGTTTCCCTCTACTGCCCCCAAACTGCCTACTCCAGGAGCTTCCCAAAAGGGGGGGGGGGAGGTGAGGAGATAAGCATGCAAATCCCCATACGGAGATTTTCAGTTACTCTGGCCATGATCCCATTTACAGCATACCAGACAGGAAGGGCAAAGAGGTTCCATAGTGAGTGCCAAATTGATTGGTACTGGCTGCCTGGAACAGTGTGCTGGGAAGAATTCTGACATCACCCACGTGCTGCACTTGATTGGTGATGTCTGCCATGGTCACAGCCATTCACCATCCCTCATCTACAAGCTGGGCTGTCCCCTTTCCCTGAACCAGAGACAATTCCCCAGCCTGGACTTTGGTAGCAGAGAGGGAGGCTCTGGCCACCAGGTATATACAACCCACAGGACTCCTTGCCAGATTCCTCAGGACCTTAAGAAACACAGATTGGCTCGCCATTCCCCAGTTTTCCAGGAGCGTGCCTGCTTCCTTTCCTAAAGATGTTAATGTTGCTTGTATTAGGAAATACTCGTCTAAAACAGAAACACATTACAGGGTTAATTTCTTCTCTGTAAGAATGGCTAAATGCTTTCTTTCTTGCTGGGGACTCAAGGGACGATATGGCTGTCACCAAAAGTCACCTGAGACCCATCAACAACTCTACCCAATGAAGGGAAGACAGGCCTTGGTGCTATGCTCTGGGTTAACATTCGCAGAAACGCTTCCTGTGGTGCTCCGCTCCTAAAGCCCAAACGACCTCTGGAGTCTGGGTCACCTCATTTGGACACCTTGGTCTGCAGGGTGCTGGGCAGATAGAGGTACCTCCAGATGGCATAGTAGTGGGTACCAGCACCAAATGCCACAAAGAGATGCCAGATGGCGTGGGCAAAGGGGATCCTCCCGTCACTCTTGAAGAAGACCATGCCCAGGCAGTAGAAGACCCCTCCGGTCATCAGTTCCCAGATGCCCTCGGTGTTGGGCTGTCGGCAAGGACAAGGGTGGGGCACAGGTCAGAAGAGCAGCCAGTGTGGCTGGAAGCATCAGCTGGTCCCCATTCCCCAAAACCAAAAGACGCACAGATGGCAAACCAGCCCAGACTCCTAGCTGGGAAGCCTTAACACTGATACACCAGCAATTCTCCTCAGACTGGTTCTCAGAGGACAGACATTTTCATTTCTATTAAAATCTCACCAGTTTTTTTTTTTTTTCTTGAGACAGGATCTCGGTCTGTTGCCCCAGCTGGAGTAGTGGCACAGGTGTAGCTCACTGCAGCCTCCAACTCCTGAAGCGATCCTCCTGCCTTAGCCTCCCCAGTAGCTGGGACTACAGACATCCCATGACACCACCATGCCTGGCTTGTATTTTCAGTAGAGATGGTTTCGCCATGTTGGCCAGGTTGGTTTTAAACTCCTAATTTCAGGCGATCCACCCACCTTGGCCTTTCAAAGTGCTGGGATTACAGGCGTGAGCCGCTGCCCCCGCCCTATAGCTTATTTTTGGTAAACCTATAATGTATCTGGGTATATACCCAAAGAATTGAAAGCGGGGTATTGACAAATGCTACAAACCCATGTTCAGAGCAGCGTAAACACAACAGCAAAAGGTGGAAGCAACCCAGGTGTCTACCAAGGAATGAACAAACAAAATGAGCTCAATCCATACAATGGAATAGTATTCAGCCCTAAAAAGGAAAGAAATGCTAATGCATGCTGCAACATAGGTGAACCTTGGCAACCTTGGGCTGAATGAAATAAGTCAGTCACAAAAGGACAAATACTGTATGATTCCACTTATACGAGGTTCCTGGAGTTGTCAGATTCATAGAGGAAGAAAGCAGAATGGTGGTTGCCAGGAGCTGGGGCAAGGGGGAAGAAAAGCTTTTGTTAAAGTGGTTCACACCTATAATCCCAGCACTTTGGGAGACTGAGGCAGGCAGATCACCTGAGGTCAGGAGTTCAAGACCAGCCTAGCCGACATGGTGAAACCTCGTCTCTATTAAAAATACAAAAATTGGCCGGGCGCGGTGGCTCATGCCTATAATCCCAGCACTTTGGGAGGCCGAGGCGGGTGGATCATGAGGTCAAGAGATGGAGACCATCCTGGTCAACAAGGTGAAATCTCGTCTCTACTAAAAATACAAAAATTAGCTGGGCATGGTGGCACGTGCCTGTAGTCCCAGCTACTCGGGAGGCTGAGGAAGGAGAATTGCTTGAACCCAGGAAGCGGAGGTTGCGGTGAGCCGAGATCGTGCCTTTGCACTCCAGTCTGGGCAACAACAGCGAAAATCCGTCTCAAAAAAAAAAAAAAAATTAGTTGGGCATGGTGGTGTGCTCCTGTAATCCCAGGTACTTGGGAGGCTGAGGGAGGAGAATCGCTTGAACCGGGACCCAGGAGGTGGAGGTTGCAGTGAGCCAAGATCACGTCACTGCACTCCAGCCTGGGTGACAGAGTAAGACTCCATCTCAAAAAAAAAAAAAAAAAAAATGAGGACAGAGTTATAGTTTGCAGAGATGCAAAAAGTTCTGGAGATGGATGGTGGTGATGGTTTCATGACAGTGAATGTGCCAGTGAACTGAAGATTTTACCACAAATGTTTAAAGTTATGGCATGGCAAAAAAAAAAAAAAAGTAGAGAAAACAAAAATTGTTTTCTTCATGGCCAAAAATATTTAGAGAAAAAAACATGATAAGAAAAAGTAGTAGTCCTAGTCCCCAGATGTGAGTACTATTAATATGAGTTGTTCTTAGTAAAAGAAACTCTCTGCGGGGGGCGGTGGCTCACGCCTGTAATCCCAACCACTTGGGGAGGCCAACGTGGGCTTGATCCCAGGAGATCAAGATCAGCCTGGGCAACATAGTGAGATCCCATCTCCAAAAAAAAGAGAGAGAGAGAGAGAGAGAGAAACAGTCGTAGAATAGGAGGGAACTGAGCAAGAAGAACCTGCCAAGCCCTCACAGGGCCAAGAGTTCGAGACCATCCTTGGCAACACAAGGAGACCCTGCCTCCACACAAAAAAATTTTTTTTGAGGCAGAGGTTTGCTTTTGTTGCCCCTGCTGGAATGCAGTGGCATGATTTGGCTCACGGCAACCTCTGCCTCTTGGGTTCAAGCGATTCTCCTGCCTCAGCCTCCAGAGTAGCTGAGACTACAGGTGTGCAACACATCTGGCTATTTCTTTTTTTCTTTTTTCTTTTTTTGGCAGAGATGGGTCTTGCTATGTTGCCCAGGCTGCTCTCAAACTCCTAGACTCAAGCTATCCTCCCGCCTCAGCCTCCCAAAGGACTGGATTACAGGCATGAGTCATTGTGCCTGCCCTACTGCCTCTTTAGACAAGTCATGCCAGGCCTCAGTTTCCCCGTCTGCCAAAGGAGAGAGTTTGTGACAATCTCAACAGTTACGTCTAGCTCAGACACTCTTGGTGCCTTGCAAGGACCCATCCATGCAGGGCAGCCAACACTTACCATGGAGAGGATGACCAGGGCAGGGAAGAAGCCCATCACAATGTAGCAGAGAAGCTCCACAAGCTTGTACCTGGCAGAAAGACAAGCCATGCCAGCCTTAGGACGTGCCTCCCCATGAGGAAACCATACAGAGCTCCCTGTTCCTGGGGAAGAGGGAACACTCTGGCCAGAACAGTGAGAAGAAAGGATGCTTTCTCTGTCTAGCACGCCTTGGCTCAGATTTCACCCAGCTACATCCAACAGGTGCTGGCAGTTGTGTGACCTTGGGCACTTTCCGTCCCTGAGACTCAGTTTCCACTTCTGCAAAATGCATGCAGGAGCCAGAGCAGGGATGGCAAACATTGAGCATAGCACACATGTGGGGACTCCCGAAGCTCAGCCTGTGGCAGACATCACTATTCAATCCCAGCATCTCTTCCCACAGGGCCGGAGCAGCCACTTCCAATAGAGCTGGGCTGCTGCAGCAGCTAAAGCCTCTCTGCTGTCCCTGGACTAAATGACTTCCCGAGGTTCTGGGCTCTGAGACTGCAGAAGCCTCTTATTCTCTTTTGCTTCTATTATCCTGTTTCTTTCTCCACTGAATTATTTCCATCCCCATCACTCGGCAGTATGGGGATACAGAGAGTGTGACTCTTTCAGGACCTCTCCCCTCCATCTGCTAATAGTTTAGAAGGGCAGGTGGCATGTGACACCCCACCCCACCCCGCCCATTCAACGGGGCTAGGAACCTATGATTTTTTTTTTTTTTTTTTTTTTTTTAAGACAAGAGTCTCACTCTG
>NW_022437050.1:5333466-5445452 GCF_009761245.1 Sapajus apella
TGCAGGTTGACCCTAGGCTGCAAGACTTGGTGACCATCCCTGAGCCTGAATGGCATACCAGCCAGAGCTAGGCTCTCATGATTATGGTATCATCCTGGGCTCTCGGGTGCCCAGGAGCACTGGGGAGGCCCGAGCATCTCTTACAAAAAAAGAATCCTGCCTCCTTGAAGCCCGCCTCCCTGAAGCCCCCAGGCCTAGCTTACCGCTCGTGGAAGAAAAAGACATAGATGGTGCCCACGGAAGCCATAATCCAGACCAGCCAGCGCATGTGGGAGGCCCAGGGGCCCAGCTCCCGGAGGTTCAGCCTGGGAGAGAGAGCCAACGCCATGGCCTGAGGGGGGCCCACCAGGACCCCTGCCCTCAAGGGCCGGCCTGTCACAGGAAACAGATCCCAGGGAAGCCCTGTCACCTGTGGCTTCACGGCTGGGACGGGGGCGCTCACAGGAAGACGGGTGAACAGGCAGAAAGGGCACTAGACAAACTGAAACAGCAAGCAACGGTTAGAGGAAAATTAGCAAAACTGATAATATCTAGGAGAAAAGGTAAGAGGCGCCTCAAACTGGTGGGATTATGAACAAGTAAAGCCTGTTTGGGGGGCAGCTGTGCATTCTTGGTCACTGCACTTCTGGCAGTGCTGTTTTATTACGTCATTTTACTATTTTATTTATTTATTTTGAGGCAGAGTCTCACTCTGTCACCCAGGCTGGAGTGCAGTGGCGCAATCTCAGCTCACTGCAACCTCTGCCTCCTGGATTCAAGCGAATTCTCCTGCCTCAGCCTCCCAAGTAGCTGGGATTACAGGCGCCCACTACCGTGCCTGGCTAATTTTTGTATTTTTAGTCGAAACGGGGTTTCACCATGTTGGCCAGGTTGGTCTCGAACTCCTGACCTCAGACGATCCGCCTCCCACCACCTCAGGAAGCTGCTTCGGCCTCCCAAAGTGCTGGGATTATAGGCGTGAGCCACTGCGCCCGCCCTGAAAGGAATTTCTGAAATGAGAATGTCTTATGTAAACTTCTGCCAAAAAAGAGTGACCTGCTCAGAGTCTGTCACTATAAAGAAGTTAAATAACACTGAAAAGTTTAAGGGTAAAAAATAATAATCCATCTCATTACCCAAAATAACCATCAGTGAACATCATTCTGCATACCCTTCCAAGAAGACCTAAAAATAGGCCACTGGGTAGAAGGATAGGATGGGATGAAGGGAAAGGAGAGGGGTGAGAATTAACTTATCATTTTTAGTTAAAAGTATTACATTTAATTTTAACTTGACTTGAAAAGAAGAAAATGGACGCCTAAATATTTTCCTGAACGTCAAACAAATGTTTCTTCACTGTAAAATTCACTTTGACTCTGAAGATAAATTATGTAAAGCACAAGAAAATTGGATTTTCAGCTGGGCACAGTGGCTCATACCAGTAATTCCAGCCCTTTGGGAGGGCAAAGCAGGTCAATCACCTAAGGTCAGGAGTTCCAGACCAGCCTGGCCAACATGGCAAGACCCCATCGCCACTAAAATTACAAAAATTAGCTGGGTGTGGTGGCATGCACCTGTAATCCCAGCTACTTGGGAGGCTGATGCAGGAGAATTGTTTGAACCTGGGAGCCAGAGGTTGCAGTGAGCCGATTGCTCCATTGCACGCCAGCCTGGGCGACAAGAGCAAAACACTCAGGAAAAAAAAAAGAAAGTTGAATTTTTAAAATTACATGTTTCCGGTTTTTTGTTAGTTCGTTTTTTTAGAGACAGGTTCTCACTTTATCCCCCAGGCTGGAGTGCAGTGGCACAATCATAGCTCACTGCAGCCTCGACTTCCTGGGCTCAAGCAGTCCTCCCGCCTCAGCCTCCTGAGTAGCTGGAACTACTGGCATGTGCCATCACAAACTAGTTTATTTTAAAAACTCCTCATGGGTACTATATTCTTGGCTTCCTTTTTTTTTTAGGCGGTGTCTCGCTCTTGTTGCCTGCACTGGAGTGCAATGGCTTGATCTTGGCTCACTGAAATCTCCGCCTCCCAGATTCAAGCAATTCTCCTGTCTTAGCCACCAGAGTAGCTGGGATTACAGGTGCCTACCACCACACCCAGCTAACTTTTGGTATTTTTAGTAGAGACGGGGTTTCGCCATGTTGGCCAGGCCAGTCTTGAACTCCTGACCTCAGGTGATCCACCCGCCTCGGCTTCCCAAAGTGCTGGAATTACAGACATGAGCCACCGCACCCAGCCTCTTGGACTTCTTTCATGTGTGACATGGTGCCTGTTGTTTTTATGTCTGCATGATAATCACGCTTGATGTTTCCTCTGAAGTCTATCTTTGGGAAATTATTAGAAGCGTCTCCACTGTGTGTCAGCATTAAACGGTGCTGTGCCACATTCAGAAGCCAGCTTGTTTTTTAACTTTGCAAATAATTTATTTTTTCAGTCTTGAAGCCTGAAGAATTTGTCTCTGTCTTTCATTTTTATCAGCTTCTCTCTGATTGCTTTAATATTGGCTTTCTGAAAATGTCTGTATTCTCCCTGATTATATAAAACCTTCAGTATTTGGTTTTCAATAGTGTTTTTTTTTTTTTCTTTTTTTTTTCCACAAGGAGAGGAAGCTGGGGATTTTGTTTGTCACAGTGCCCTCAGATACCAGCACAGGGCCTGGCACAGGGCAGTGCCCAATCAATCACAGCCAGGGCTAAAGAAGAGAAATTCAGGCCAGGAGTGGTGGCTCACGCCTGTAATCCTAGAACTGTGGGAGGCCGAGGCGGGCAGATCACCTGAGGTCAGGAATTTGAGACCAGCCTGGCCAGCATGGTGAAAACCTGTCTCTACTAAAAATACAAAAATTAGCCAGGTGTGGTGGTGCATCACCTATAATCCCAGCTACTCAGGAGGCTGAGGCAGGAGAATAGCTTGAACCTGGGAGGCAGAGGTTGCAGTTTGCCGAGAATGAACCACTGCACTCCAGCCTGGGGGAGAGAACAAGACTCCATCTCAAAAACAAAAACAAAACAAAAAATAAAAATAAAATAAATACATATTTATAAAATGTGGCCATCACAATAGATCATGCCTCCCAACACTTTGGGAGGCTGAGACAGAGGCAGGAGGATGGCTTGAGGCCAGGAGTTCAAGACCAGCCTGGGCTACATAGTGAGACCCTGCAAAAATAAAAATAGTGGCCAAGCATGGTGGCTTGCACCTGCAGTCCCAGCTACTTGGGAGGCTGAGGCAGGAGAATGACTTGAGCCCAGGAGTTGGAGGCTGCAGTGAGCTATGATCACAACACTGCACTCCAGCATAGGCAACAGAGTGAGACCCTGTCTCTAAAAAAACAATTAAAAACTTAAAAGCCATATTAAATAAATTATATATTAAGTAAATAAATATAAGTATATATGTATGCATATTCATGTGTATGCATATGTCTATGTCTGTTACACATATTTATATGTATATATAGACACGTGCATATACATGTCTATATACATATGCATATGTCTATTGCAAATATGCATATGTGTACATATAGAGACAAATATTACATATTAATGTTTACTTTTCTGGCTGGGTGCAGTGGCTCACACCTGTAATCCAAACACTTTAGGAGGTCGAGGCAGGCGGATCACTTCAGGTCAGGAGGTCGAGACCAGCCTGGCCAACATGGCAAAACCCTATCTCTACTAAAAATACAAAAATTAGCCGGGCATGGTGGTGGACCCCTGTAATCCCAGCTACTCGGGATGCTGAGGTAGGAGAATCGCTTGAACCCAGGAGGCGGAGGTTGCAGTCAGCCGAGATGGTGCCACTGCACTCCAGCCTGGGTGACAGAGTGAGATTCTGTCTCAGAATTCTAAAAAAAAAAAAAAAAAAAAAATATTTTTCTTTTCCCTGCATAAAATAACTCAAGAAGGACACACAAGAAAGTGGGTACAGAAAGTGAGTATAAGTTGCTGCTTCCAGGAAGGAGAAAAGGGTGTCAGGAAGCTTTTCCCCTAATTCCTCTGTGCCAAGTCAACATATTACCCAGCCAAATAGAAAAATAAATTCAAACAATGAAAAGAAAGGACTCCAAGCGTTTGCTGGGCGGTGGGACGGTACTCACCAGGGTGCGTAGGAGGCTGCTATGAAGAAATAGATGACCATCCGGTCGAACATGTGCAGACAGTGTTCCACCATCCTAGGGCGGCAGAGAAGCCGGCGGTCACGGCCCTTGTGCAGCAGGGAAGGGCAAGCACCCCCAGAGCCGTGCCCTGGTCTGATCGCGCCTGCCTACAAGTTAGTGGGGCTGGGCTCCTCTATCCAGCCAGGATCCCTTGGGCCTCAGAATCCCCATCTGTAAGTGACCAGTGCAGCGGTCTCCAAGCCAGGCTCCTTATCACCCTACAGGCTGCATGGAGACACCTTGCCTCGAGAGTCCCACTGAAGGCCTTGCACCCCTGAAGGTAAGGATCGTACATCCTCCTGCCTACTTTTTATTTATTTATTTTTTTGAGACTAAGTCTCGCTCTGTATCCCAGGCTGAAGTGCAGTGGCAAAATCTCGACTCACTGCACATCTACCTCCCGGGTTCAGGCAATTCTCCTGCCTCAGCCTCCCGAGTAGCTGGGACTACAGGTGCGCGCCACCACACCTGGGTAATTTTTGTATTTTTAGTATTTACTATGTTGGCCAGGCTGGCCTTGAACTCCTGACCTTGTGATCCCCCCATCTTGGCCTCCCAAAGTGTTGGGATTACAGGCGTAAGCCACCATGCCCCGCTATCCTCCCCTACTTTAATCTGAGCCATTGTGCATTTCTGCATTATATATGGGGTTTTTCCAAAGATTTCAAATGGAGAAATAATTCTGTGGAGAAAGTGCAAAAACAGCCGGATGCAGTGGCTCACACCTGCAATTCCAGTGCTTTGAGAGGCGGAGGCAGGAGAATTGCTTGAGCTCAGCAGTTGGAGACCAGCCTGGGCAACACAGTGAGACCTCATCTCTACTAAAAGTTAAAAAGATCAGCCGGGATAATGGTGTGCACCTGTAGACCCAGCCACTCAGGAGGCTGAGGCAGGAGGATCTCTTGAGCCTGCGAGGTTGAGGCTGCAGTAAGCCATGTTTGTGCCACTGCACTGCAGTCTAGTCAACAGAGCTAGACCCTGTCTCAAAAAAAAAAAAGATCAAACTACTAAATTATGTCCTCCTCAAAAGTGTCTAGGAGCTGACATTCTGTGTTAGAAGAACTTAGTAGCTGGAATCCAGGCTTGGAGCCAGAAGGCCTGGGTTTGAATTCCAGCTCTACGCTTCAGGAGTGGACAACCTTGAACAAGTTACCTATTTGCTCTAGGTGTCAGCTTCCTCCCCTGTAAATACAGAGGATGCCAGAAAACCAACATAGGGCTGTGGGGAGGATTAAATTAGCTAATAGCACAGTACGTAGTAAGTGCTCAATAAACACCAGCCATTTTTATGATGACCTCACTTTGTATAGTGAGCAGTAACCCTCAATACATGGGACTGGCATGGTGCCAGCCTCCACAATGGTGCACAATAAGCCACACTCCTGATATTCACACTCTGGGACCCTCCTCTCCCAAAAAAAAGGATTAATTCAGGGAACCAGTAGGACATTGCAGAAATGATGGTGTGTAGTTTCTAAAGCCAGAGTATAAAAGACATTAGAGCTTCCACCTTGTTTAATTAAGTCGCTAAGTTTGAGGCAAACAAGCTCCCATGTGGCTGTGAAGACAGCCGCACTACAACCCAGCACCAACTAGCTCACCGGCCATGTGAGTGGGCTTAGACCCTCCAGTGCCGGTCAAGCCGTTAGATGACAGCTGACAGCAGCCCCAGCCAACCTCTGACTACAGGGGACACCACGAACTGGAGCTACACAGCTAAAGCTCTCAAATTCCTAATGCTCTGAGGCTTTGAGAGAGAATAAGCGTTTCTCATTATTTAAGCCATGATGCTCTGGGATACTTTGTTACACAGCAATCGCTGACCAATACAACTGTGGTCTGTCTAGCAAAGTGCAGCCCTGAACAAATTTGACAAATGATTGTACACATGGCTCAACTACATATCTTCATAGAAATTAAAGGGGGCAGCATACAGCTTTATGGGGGCCTGGATTCCTGGAATCACCTCATGTTGGATTTGGCTGCTATGCACCTTCAGCAATAAGGTTTCTTTTCTTTCTCCCCTCCCTCCCTCCCTCCTTCCCTTCCTTCCTTTCTTCCTTCTTGACAGTCTCGCTCCGTTGCCCAGGCTGGGGTGCAGTGGCACCATCTTGGCTCACTGCAACCTCCGCCTACCAGGTTCAAATGATTCTCATGCCTCATCCTCCCAAGTAGCTGGGATTACAGGTGTGCACCACTGTGCCGGCTAATTTTTTTATTTTTAGTAGAGACAGGATTTCACCATGTTGACCAGGCTGGTTACAAATTCCTGACCTCAAGTGATTCTCCCACCTCGGCCGCCCAAAGTGTTGGGATTACAGGCATGAGCCACCTCTCCCAGCTTCACTGTATTTTTTTTTTCATATATATATATCAAAAGTAGATGGGTGCAGTGGCTCATACTTGTAGTCCCAGCACTTTGGGAGGCCAAGGAGGGTAGATTGCTTAAGCCCAGGAGTTCGAGACCAGCCTGGGCAACATGATAAAACCCCATCTCTACAAGAAATACATAAAATTAACTAGACGCAGTGGTGCATGCCTGTAGTCCCAGCTACTCGGGAGGCTGAGGTAGAAGGATCACTTGAGCCCTGGAGGTGGAAGCTGCAGTGAACCAAGACGATGCTACCACACTCCAGGCTGGGAGGCAGAGTGAGACTTCATCTCAAAAAAAAAAAAAAAAAAAAAAAATCAAAACCATAAAACTCAGGGATTCTAATCCCTACATTGCAGAATTATTGAAATGAGTAGAAAATGGCGCCTGTAGCAAGCCTGGAACGAGGCCTGGAGGGGAGCCGGCCTCAGCCAGCAAGCCTTTTCTCTTGGTCCTCTCAGAAGCAGGCAAACCAAGCCAGGCATAAAGGCTCATCCCTGTAACCCCGGCACTTTGGGAGGCTGAGGTGGGTGGATTGCTTGCGCCCATGAGCTGGAGACCAGCCTGGGCAACATGGTGAAACCCCATAATCCCATCTCTCCAACAAATACAGAAATTAGCCAGGCGTGATGGCACACACCTGTGGTCTCAGCTCCTCAGGAGGCTGAGGCAGAAGGATCGCTTGAGCCCTGGAGGTGGAGGCTACAGTGAGCCAAGACTGTACCACTGCACTACAGCCTGGGCAACAGATTGAGTTTCTGTCTCAAAAAAAAAAAAAAAAGTTGGCCAAGTGTGGTGGCTCATGACTGTAATCCCAGCACTTTGGGAGGCCAAGGTGGGCAGGCCACCTGTGGTCAGGAGTTCGAGACCAGCCTGGCCAACACGGTGAAACCCTGTCTCTACCAAAAACAAACATAAAAATTAGCCAGGCATGGTGGCGGGTGCCTGTAATCCCAGCAACTTGGGAGGCTGAGGCAGGATAATTGCTTGAACCCAGGAGGCAGAGGTTGCAGTGAGCTGAGATCAGACCACCGCACTCCAGCCTGGGCGACAGAGTGAGACTCCATCTCAAAGAAAAAAAAAAAGAAGTGAGCAAAGCAGGCTCCTGTGGGCGAGGTGGTCTGCCCAGAAGAGGCCCAACCATAGCCTAAATAAGGCAGGGCTTGTGCCTTCTGCAAAGCCATCCCGTGGGTCGCCCACCCTAGCCCTTCCCAGCTCAGCGGGGAATGTCCCCAGGCAGACTGGGTGTCCTGGTTCACCCCCAGGGCCGTCGTGAGACCCCCTGCCCTGGGCCCCCAACCGGCATGGGTCCTCTGGGCAGGAGGCACCTGAGGTGGCTCTTCTTCCAGGAGATGGTGTGGAATACGGTGGACACCACGAAGAGGCCGCAGAGGCCGAGGCCGTAGATCCAGGCGGAGATGGTCTCCCAGTCGTCGTCCGACAAGAAGTAGAGGTTGGAGCTGCCCAGGATGCTGGGGATGATCCAGAACTGGAGGGGCGGGGACAGTGGGAACAGGTGCAGCAGCTGGCTGGCTCAGAGCACACCTTCCGCCCCTGCCCCGGCTGAGCTGCCCCACGTCGCGTACTTGGCTCTTGATACGTGGTCAGTGCCACTTAAGAGCAGAATCATTTTATTTTAATTTAATGGATTAAAGTGTAAATTTCTTTCCTTCCTTCCCCCTTCCTTCCTTCTTTCCTCCCTCCCTCCCTTCATTCCTTCCTCCCTCCCTCCTTTCCTCCCTCGTCTTATCACCCAGGCTGGAGTGCAGAGGTCCAGTCACGGTTCACTGCAGCCTCAATTTCCTGGGCTCAAGTGATCCTCCCACCTCGGCCTCCCAAGTAGCTGGGATTACAGGTTCACACCACCACAACTGGCCAGTTTTAACATTTTTTTATGGAGACAAGGTCTGGCTATATTGCCCAGGCTGGTCTTGACCTCCTGGCTTCAGGCGATCCTCCCACCTTGGCCTTCAAAAGACTGGGATTACAGGGGTGATCCACCACCCCAGCTTCAGGTGTCAATTTCAACAGCCATGTGGGGCCAGTGGCTGCCAACCTGGACAGTACGGGTCTAGATCTTTGATTCGATTCTCAAAGGGGGTTCATGTATAAAACGGTCAAAGACCATGTTCCAGAGAGGAGCCGCCCCCACCACGCCCCAGCCCTTCCCTGGGCCACCACACAGAGAAGTCTGATGTGCCACATGTGACACACCATCATCACTGATGTCCTGACCTCGCCTGCTTGGACTGCCCTGAAGGCAGAGGCCAGCCCGGAGCAGCACAAGCACCCAGGTACCATTCAGCTTGTAAAGGGATTTAAATAGTGGATGGTCCGCCAGGATTCAGTGTAGAGAACGGAGTCCCCAAATCCTCTGCCTTTATAGGGGCGTGGCCTGGCCCTGCCCAGTCCTCCTACTCTGCTTCTCCCTACTCTTCCTGCCCCAGGTCACCACGCCTTGGCCTTCGTGGCCTTCGTCCAGTGTCCCAACATTTTCCTGCCTCAGGGCCTCTGCATGTGCTGTTCCTTCTCCTCCACATGCTGTTCCCTTAACTCTCTGGGAGGCTGGCTCCCGGTCATCCTTCAGGAGCTGGTTAATATCACTCTGGCAGGAGCACCTGCTCTGTCCTTTGTCTGACAGAGGTCTCTTCTATTGTCTGTTCTTGTAGCACCTGGTGCCCTCTCTCCCTGGCAACCCCACATCTTATATGATAGACTTACTTGATCATTATTTCCCATATACAACATGAGCTGCACAGGGTGGACACCTAGACAAATATATACTGAAGACAGGTTGGTAGGCAGGAAGAAAGGAAGGAAGAAAGAAATGCTGGAAGAGCCTAAAGAGGGAAGAAGTGGGCAAGTGGGGTCGGGCATGATGGCTCACGCCTGTAATCCCAGCACTTTGGGATGCCAAGGCTAGAGGATTACTTGAGGTCAGGAGTCAAGACTAGCCTGGCCAACATGGTCAAACCCCCTCTCTAATAAAAATACATAAATTAGGTAGGTGTGGTGGCAGGCACCTGTAGTCCCAGATACTCAGGAGGCTGAGGCAGGAGAATCACTTCAACTTGGGAGGTGGAGGTTGCAGTGAGCCAAGATCACGCCACCACACTCCAGCCTGGGTGACAGAGCAAGATTCTGTCCCAAAAAAAAAAAAAAAATCACTTTAGTTAATCTTATTATATCATCTTAAAAAATATACAGCAACTAGCCAGGCATGGTGCCTCATGCCTGTAATCCCCGCACTTTGGGAAGCTGAAGTGGGTGGATCACTTAAGGCCAGGAGTTTGAGACCAGCCTGGTCAACAGGGTGAAACCCCATCTCTACTAAAAATACAAAAATTACCCAGGCATGGTGGTGCACGCCTGTAGTCCCAGCAAGATTCCATCTCAAAAAATAAATACATAATAGGAACTATCTCATGCTACTTCATAATTTGGTGACATTCTTCTCATTAGGCTGTAGATTCCAATTATGTTTTGTGCTATTTTAAAACATTTCATTTTATTTTTTAGAGATGGAGTCTCGCTCTGTTGCCCAGGCTGGAGTGCAGTGGCACAATCATAGCTCACTGCAGCCTCGACCTTCTGGGCTCATGTGATTCTCCCGTCTTGGCCTTCGGAGTAGCTGGGACTACAGACATACGCCACTGCACCTTGCTCCTGTTTTGTGCTATTTTGCGATCACCTACCATGCCTAGTATTCATTCAGTTGCTCACTCACTCATTCATTCATTCCACAAACCTGTGAGCACAGAACATGTCCTCAGGAATGAAATGATCCATGCCCATCACCCTGCCCTCACCCTATGCCCACAGGTGCTAACTGAGGGTGCATCCAATAAATGAATGAGTTAACAGTGGGGTCCTGGTACCCATGACTCAGTTACTCCCTTCCTGGAGCCTGCTGGACTACGAATATGCCTTGTGTTTACAGCATCAGTGCCCAGAGGAGATCATAAACAGGGTTTTGTCCCCAGCCTCACAGCTTCTCCCAGGTATGACAGCAGGATCAAGTCAGGGATTACAGGTGGTTTTTTTTTTTTTTTTTTTTTTGAAACTGAGTCTCACTTGTTCTGTCGCCCACGCTGGAGTGCAGTGCCATGATCTTGGCCCATTGTAACCTCCACCTCCTGGGTTCAAGCAATTCTCCTGCCTCAGCCTCCTGAGTAGCTGGGATTACAGGCACGCACCAGCATGCCCAGTTAATCTTTGTATTTTTGGTAGAAACAGGGTTTCACCATGTTGGCCAGGCTGGTCTCAAACTATAATCTGCCCACCTCGGCCTCCCAAAGCGCTGGGATTACAGGAATGAGCCACTGGCCGGCCAATTCAGCACCTCTTTCCCCAAGAGTGTGCTGGAAAGGAAACACATTTGTCAATGTGCCTATGCTGTGCCAGCAAGGTGCCTTGAGCAACGCTCATGGCCACCCTTGGGAGTGGCTCTTCTGATGCTCATGCTACAGATAAGGAAACTGAGGCTCAGGGCCACTAAATAAGGGAGCTGGGATTAAGGGCAGGTCTTCTTTTGCGAGAGCTTCACTTTCTGGGATGCACTGCAGACTTGTGTCGATGAGTTAGCTTGTAGCTTTGGGCAGATTCCCTGACCCAAGCCTCAGTTTCCTCCCTTGCAAAACATGGAGTCATGTGGCCATTCTCAAATGTTTTCTGAGCCTCTACTATGCACACAGCACGGGGCTTCAGAGGTGAGCCAGCAAGAACAGGTTCTGCTCAGCAGAGCACTTGCTCTAAAGAGACTGGCTGAGAAAACGCAGACTGAGAACCTGGTGTGGACTGGGCATGACAGCTCATGCCTGTAATCCCAGCACTTTGGGAAGCTGAGGCGGGAGGATCACAAGGTAAGGAGTTTGAGACCAGCCTGGCCAATATGGTGAAATTCGTCTCTACTAAAAATACAAAAATTAGCCGTGCGCAGTGGTGGGCGCCTGTAATCCCAGCTACTTGGGAAGCTGAGGCAGGAGAGGACAATTGCTTGAACCCGGGAGGTGGAGGTTGCAGTGAGCTGAGATGGCACCCCTACACTCCTGCCTGGGTAACAGAGCAAGACTATCTTGGGTAGTGGAAAGAAGAACTTAGCATGATCCCAGGCACACACTAAGTTCAAATCAGCACCAGCCACTACTTTTTAGCCCACAGAGTCTTAACAGGTGGGGTGGAGGTTGAGAATTAATTCAAATCACCTCCACACACACTATCTGGGCACCTTCCTGTGCCAGGCATGCTGAGATGTCCTGAGATACCAAAGAACCCTGCAGGGATTCCGTGTGAACTCACATCTGCATCGCCAGTGGCTGGAGCACTGCCTGGTGCCTTGAGGGTACCCAGGAACTGTTTGCTGAATGAATGTGCAAAGGACTGGTACATTCCAGCTAGCATGGTGTGGGCAGTGAGGGTGGCTGGGGAGGTAGGCACCAGCTCAGCTTTCTGGCATCTGGGCAGAGGGGAAGGCTTTGTTGAGGAACATTTCAGCAAGGTTTGTGAATGATGAAAAGGGTTTCATAGGCAGAGCCGGAGTGGAGACGGCAAGTATTCCAGGCAGCGGGAACAGCACGTGCAAAGGCATGGAGTCATGCCTTCTATTTAGGAAATGGAGGGATTCAAGGACCTGAGCCTGAGAGTAAGTGCATAGTGGTTTGGGAGGTGCGTGGACAGATGAGCTTGCTGTGGTGACAAGATGCTGTTGTAGGCACTAGGGAGCCATCAGAGGTTCTTTTTGGTTTGTTTGTTTTTGAGACATGGTCTCACTCTGTCACCCAGGCTGGAGTGCAATGGCACGGTCTCAGCTCACTGCTACCTCTGCCTCCCAGGTTCAAGCGATTCTCCTGCCTCAGCCTCCTGAGTATCTGGGGTTACAGGCACCCGCCACCACGCCCGGCTAATTTTTATATTTTTAGTAGAGACGAGGTTTCACAATGTTGGCCAGCGCAGTCTAGAACTCCTGACCTCAGGTGATCTACCCGCCCCAGCATCTCAAAATGCTGGGATTACAGGCGTGAGACACTGCGTCCGGCCCCATCCAAGGTTTTTAGAGCAAGAGAGATGCATGCTCAGCACCACAGTCCACTTACTCTTCTGAGGGCCACAGAAGACCCAAGGAACAGGCCACTTAGGACATATGTGAAGGAGGTGCCTTACTGCACCCCCTTCCCCGGAAGTGTCCCCATCTCAGCCCTCAGTTCCCCAAAAGCCAACTCACAGCATGGGTGGCACAGTTGGCTGCGTGTTCATACTCTGTGGGCTGGTACCTCTTGTGGGCAGGGACTCGGTGGTTCATGAACCTGGAAGGAGAGGGAGAATTCCAGGAAGCTCCGCTGGGGAAGAGACGCCATCTGAATTCCCTGGAGGCCTGAAGACTTCACCCACTGCTGGTAGGAAAAGAGCAGCGCCCCCTTGTCCCTTTCCCATCTCCCCCTCTCTCCCCTCTTCCCTCCCTCCCTCCCTCCCTCTTTCCAATCATTAAATGGTTTTGAATTGTCCAGTATTTTGTGCCTAATCCCCAATGTGGTGTTTGTTACATTCTCTTCCTTTTTTCTTTTTGACACAGGTTCTCACTCTGTCACTCAGACTGGACCTCAGGCTGGAGTGCAGTGGTGCAATCATGGCTCACTGTTGCCTCCACCTCCTGGGCTCAAGCCATCCTCCCACCTCAGCTTCCTGAGATGCTGGGACTACAGGCACGATCTACCAGACATGACCTACCATGCCCAGCTAAATTTGTTTGTTTGGGATCGAGTCTCGCTTTGTCACCTGGCTGGGGTGCAGTGGTGCGATCTCGGCTCACTACAACCTCCGCCTCCTGGATTCAAGCGATTCTCCTGCTTCAGCCTCCCAAGTAGCTGGGCCTACAGGCGCACACCACCATGCCCAGCTAATTTTTGTATTTTTGGTAAAGACGGGGTTTCACCACATTGGCCAGGATGGTCTCAATCTCTTGACCTTGTGATCTGCCCGCCTTGGCCTCCCAGAGTGCTGGGATTACAGGCGTGAGCCACCACTTCCAGCTTCATTTCCTGTTTTTTATTGTCTCTAGATATAACTTACACACACTATAGCTCTGCAAAGGGGCAGCTCAGAAGATTTTTGCAGATGCGTAGACCCACACAGTCACCATCCAGGAAGAGCTACAGCTCACTTCTCACCCCCAAGAAAGTGCCCAGTGCCCCCTCCCATGGGTCCCTTTTCCCCAGGGAAACCACCTCGGCCATTGTCATCTTAGATTCGTTTCCCCTGTTCCTGCACTTGCTCAGTGAACTCATACAGAACACATCACCACGCCCAGCTAATTTTTGTGTTTTTAGTAGAGATGAGGTTTCACCTTGGTACTTTAAGAGGCCAGGGCGGCTGGATCACTTTAGGCCAGGAGTTCAAGACCAGCCTGGCCAACACGGTGAAACCTCATCCTACTAAAAATACAAAAGTTAGCTGGGCATGGTGGTGCACACCTGAGCATGGTTTCTTTTGCTTAACATGATTTTTGTGAGATTCATCCACCTTTTGGCATACAGCAATGGGTAGTTTCCATGGCTGTATCGTATTCCACTGGGTGAACACACCACAAGTGATTTCCCCAATCCATTGCAGATGGACCTTCCTGTTTGGGGACATCATGAATAACTTGGCCCATGAACATTTTGTGCACATTTTTTGTTGAACACATGCGATTATTTCTGCTGGGCACAGGTGAAATTACTAAATGACTTCGTGTTAAAAATAAACATTCCTGGCCAGGTGTAGTGGCTCACACCTGTAATCCCAGCACTTTGGGAGGCTGAGGAAGGTGGATCACCTAAGATCAGGAGTTTGAGACCAGCCTGACCAATA
The DNA here is from genome assembly GCF_009761245.1 of Sapajus apella. Taxonomy (NCBI): domain Eukaryota; kingdom Metazoa; phylum Chordata; class Mammalia; order Primates; family Cebidae; genus Sapajus; species Sapajus apella. The sequence continues at coordinate 5,347,831 of NW_022437050.1, forward strand.
TGGTGAAACCCTGTCTCTACTAAAAATACAAAAATTAGCCAGGCATGGTGGTGTGTGCCTTTAATCCCAGCTACTTTGGAGGCTGAGAAAGGAGAATCGCTTGAACCCAGGAGGCGGAGGTTTCAGTGAGCCAAGATTGAGCCACTGCACTCCATCCTGGGTGACAGAGCGAGACTCCATCTGAAAAAACTAAAAATTAAAAAAATAAAATAAACATTCCTGGCCAGGTCCGGTGGCTCATGCCTGTAACCCCAGCACTTTAAGAGGCCAAGGTGTGTAGATCACTTCAGGCCAAGAGTTCGAGACCAGCCTGGCCAACATGGCAAAACCTCATCTCTACTAAAAATACAAACATTCACTGGGTGTGGTGGCCCACACCTGTAATCCTAGATACTTGGGAGGCTGAGGCAGGAGAATCGCTTGAATTCAGGAGTTGGAGGTTGCAGTGACCCAAGATCATGCCACTGCACTCTCTAGCCTGGGCAACAGAGTGAGACTCCACCTCAAAAAAAAAAGGTCAGCTATGGTGGCATGAGCAGGCAGATCACCTAAGGTCAGGAGTTTGAGACCAGCCTGGCTAACATGGCAAAACCCCGTTTCTACTAAAAATATAAAAAATTAGCTGGACGTAGTGGCACATGCCTATAATCTCAGCTACTCAGGAAGCTGAGGCAAGAGAATTGCTTGACCCCAGGAAGCGGAGGTTGCAGTGAGCCAAGATCACACCATTGCACTCCAGTTTGGCAAGAAGAGCAAAACTCCATCTCCAAAAAAATTTAAAAAAACAGCCAGGAGCGGTGGCACCGGCCCGTAATCCCAGCTACTTAGGAGGCTGAGGCAGGAGAATCGCTTGAGCCCGGGGGTGGAAGTTGCAATGAGCTGAGATCATACCACTGCACTCTAGCCTGAGCAACAGAGTGAGACTCATTCTCAAACACACACACAAAAATCCTGATATTTTGGTGTCTTTTTAGAATCTTCAAAACATCATCACCTGTGTTTAAGCCTCACGGGAGCACCATGTGAAGCCCATTTTACAGATGGAGAAGCTACAGGGCAGGGAGGTGAAGGAAACAGATCACCAGGTGGGATGGGACTCAACCCAGCCCTGGTTGATTCCAACCTCTGGTCCTGCCTTGACGCGACTCTGTGCTGGGGGACTTAGGTCAGGCTGGGCAGACAGACAAGGGTTGGCTGGGCAGGGAAGAGGCATCCAAGAGCTGGGGGTAAGGTCTGCACACACCTGGCTGTCAGACCAGCAGCTGGGACCACAGCAGCGTGCATGTCATCGGCCCACACAGGCTCAGAATCTGGTGAGTGGACAGCTCACCTGGGCATTGCCAAGCAGCAGCCACCCAATGGGGCTGGACTCTGGTAAACACACCAAAAACTGTCCCCCTGAGGTCCAATGATTACTTTGTAGACTGCCCCCCAAACAAATGAGTGTATGGTTCAGAACGAATTGCTCCATGAAGTATGTATGAGTCACTAAGTATTTATTGGGCACTTTCTGTATGCTGATGTCATACCAGTAGTTCATGGAGCATTTATTAAGCACCTCCTGTGTGCTGGCTCCATGCTAGTAAAGACCCTGGAACATTCATTGAGCACACTTTGTGTGCTGACTCCATGCTAAGTGTAGTTCATGGAGCATTTATTAAGCATCTTTTGTGTGCTGGCTCCACGCTAAACACAGCTCATGGAACATTTGTTAAGCACCTCCTGCATGCTGGATCCAGGTTAAGTACAGTTATGGAGCACTCATTGAGGACCTTCTGTATGCTGGCCTCATGCTAAGTACGGCTCATGGAGCACTTATTAAGCACCTTGTGTGCTGGCTCCATGCTAAGTACAGCTCATGAAGCATTTACTAAGCACCTTTTGTGTGCTGGCTCCATGCTAAGTATAGTTCATGCAGCATTTATTAAGCACCTTCTGTGTGCTGCCTCCATGCTAGTACAGACCCTGGGGCATTCATTGAGCACCTTCTGTGTGTTGGCTCTATGCTAGCACAGTTCATGGAGCATTTATGGAGCACACTGTGTATGCTGGCTTCATGTATGCTGGTGTGAGCAGGGCAGGAGTGAAGGCTGGGTAGGGGAGTCTGCCAGGCACGGACACTGTGGCTTGCCCTGGGACACTTGGTGCCTGGGTGAGCCCAGGGGTCCAACGGTTCAGGTGACTGTTCTCTGCCTGCATCCAGCTGGGATTCCATGGTCACATGATTCCACAGCCAGTCAAGTGACTTCAACACCAGAGTCATGCCAAGCCCATTCGACAGGTGAGAAAACTAAGACCGCCAGGGCCAGGCTTCTGAACCAAGCCAAAGAGATGCCAGCGTCCCATCTCCCATGGCCTAAACAGCAAGAGAAAATGGAGGACCCACCCTGGAGACTCCACTGAAGCCTCCCCAGGAGCCCAGAACATGCCATCCATCCACCCACAATCCTCGAGATGGGCCAGGAAGCTACCTGTAGCCAAGACTAGCTTATTATTATTATTATTATTTGAGATGGAGTCTTTTTTTTCTTCTTTTTTTTGGAGATGCAATCTTGCTCTGTCATCCAGGCTGGAATGCAATGCAATGCACTGTCTTGGCTCACTGCAATGTCTGTCTTCCAGGTTCAAGCGATTCTCCTGCATCAGCCTCCCAAGTACCTGGGACTATAGGTGTGTGCCACCACACCCGGCTAATTTTTGTATTTTTCGTAGAGACGGGGTTTCACTATGTTGGCCAGGCTGGTCTCGAACTCCTGACCTCATGATCTGCCTGCCTCAGCCTCCCGAAGTGTTGGGATTACAGGCATGAGCTACCATGCCTGGCCAAGACTGGCTCATTAAATAGTAAGTAATAACAACAAAAATAGTGATATGGTTGAACCATGTCCTCCCAACATCCACACATCGAGGCCCTAACTCCCAGTACTCAGAAGGGGACCTCTTTTGGGAATAGGATTGGAACAGATGTCATTGGTTAAGATGAGGCCAGATTGCAGTAGTGTGGGGCCCCATCCAAGGTGACTAGGGTTCCCTAAGAAGACAAGACAGGCCGGGCATGGTGGCTTACCCCTGCAATCCCAGCACTTCGGGAGGCCAAGGCGGGTGGATCACCTGAGGTCAGGAGTTCAAGACCAGCCTGACCAACAAGGTAAAACCCCATCTCTACTAAAAAAAAATACGGTGTGGTGGTGGGTGCCTGTAATCCCAGCTACTCCGGAGGCTGGGGCATGAGAATCTCTTGAACCTGGGAGGCAGAGGTTGTGGTGAGCTGAGATCGAGCCACTACACTCCAGCTTGGGCGACAAGAGCAAGACTCCGTTTCAAAAAAAAAAAAAAAAAAAAAAGATGAGACAGACACAGAAGGCAATGGCAAATGAAGACAGAGACACACAGGGGGAGGATGACCACGTGACGGTGCAGGCAGAGGTTGTGGCAATGCATCTACCAGCCAGTGGCACCCAGGACTGCTGGTGGCCACCAAAAGCCACGAGAGAGCCTGGGCCTCAGAGCCTGCAGGAGAGCCAGCCCTGCTCGTACCTTGGGTTTAGCCTTCTGGCCTCCAGAACTGTAAGAGAATAAATAGCTGCTGTTGTAAACCGCCTGGTGTGTGGTCATCTGTGATTGCAGCACTTGGACACAAACACAGGTGCGTGTGGTACTTATTTTGTTCTTTATTTTTATTTCTTTTTAATTTTAGAGAGTCTTGCTCTGTCTCCCAGGCTGGAGTGCAATGGCACAATCTCATCTCACTGCAACCTCCGCCTCCCGGATTTAAGCGATTCTCCTGTGTCAGCCTCCTGAGTAGCTGGGATTACAGACGCACACACCACCACGCCCGGCTAATTTTTGTATTTTTAGTAGAGATGGGATTTCACCATGTTGGCCAGGCTGGTCTCGAACTCCTGACCTCAAGTGATCTGCCTGCCTCGACCTCCTAAAGTGTTGGGATTACCAGTGCAAGCCACCACACCCGGCTTTTGTTGGTGTTTTTGTTTTGGTTTTTTTTGGTGGGGTTTTTTTGGAGAAACATCCTTGCTCTGTAGCCCAGGCTGGGATGCCATAGCACCGTCATAACTCACTGCAGCCTCGACCTCCTGGGCTCCAGCGATCCTCCCACCTCAGCCTCCTGAGTAGCTGGGATTACAGGCGTGCATTAGCACCCCCGGCTAATTTATTTTTATTTTTATTTTTGTAGAGGCGAGGTCTCACTATGTTGTCCAGGCTGGTCTCAAACTCCTGACCTCAGTTAATCCTCCCACCTCAGCCTCTACAGGAATGAGCCACCATGCCCGGTCTCCTTTCCTTTTTCTTTTGAAATACGGGCTCACTTTGTCACCCAGGCTGGAGTGCAGTGGTGTGATCATAGCTCACTGCAAGCTTGAACTCCTGGGCTCAAGGGATCCTCCCTCCTCAGGTGTACTCCACCATGCCCAGCTAATATTTTCTAATTTTTGTAGAGATAGGGTCTCACTATGTTGCTCAGGCTGGTCTGAAACTCCTGGGCTCAAGCGATCCTCCTGCCTCAGCCTCCTGAGTAGCTGGGAATACAGATGCATGCCACAACACCCAGCTACTTTTTAAATTTTTTTGTACAGACTGGGTCTTGCTATGTTGTCCAGGCTGGCCTCAAACTCCTGACCTCAAGTGATCCTCCTTCCTTGGCCTCCCAAAGTACTAGGATTACAGGCATGAGCCACCGCACCCAGCCTCACAGTATTCATTTAGAGAGACTCTGCCCAAAAGCCCTCCAGGAAGCCAGGCCAATCTATGCTTCCACTAACAGGGCAAGGTGTCCCGATACCAACTGTGAGGGTGCGGCTCGCCCTGGTCTCCACAGTGGGAAACCTGTTCTCCCCCTGAAGTCTCCCCCTCCACCTGCCACCAGGCACGGGCCTGCAGCCCTGGCTCCCCTTACTCCTGTAACAAACACCAGCAAGCCACCAAGGGTGCCAGCCACACGGGTCCCAGGGTGATGTCACGGTTGCCATGGTGACCTGGGGCGGGCAGTTATTTATTTATTTCTGGGTTCCACAAGACTCTCCTTGTCTCTCAGTCACTGTGGCCATTGAATGCTGGTGGAGAGGAGAGAGGGAGGCCCGGAGACAGGGCCGTGGGCAAATTACCAAGAAAGAGCGTTCCCACCACCCTGAAGACCCGAGCACTTTCCCTTTAACTCCTTGTGACCTCATTTCTTTCCTCCATAAACCTCTAGTCGAGGATTTTAAGAAAATCGTGAATTCATATTTTCATTTGTGTTTTAATTTACAAAAAGTAAAATTTCCTCTTTTTTTGCTATAGTTTTATGAGATTTGACCAATGTGGAGAGTCCTATAACTGCCACCACCATCATCAAGATAAATAACAGATCCAGGCCAGACACAGTGACTCACATCTGTAATCCCAGCACTTTGGGAGGCCGAGGCAGGCAGATCATGAGGTCAGGAGTTCGAGACCAGCCTGGCCAACATAGTGAAACCCCGTCTCTACTAAAAATATAAAATTATCTGGGCGTAATGGCATGTGCCTGTAATCCCAGCTACTTGGGAGGCTGAGGCAGGAGAATCGCTTGAACCTGGAAGGCGGAGGTTGCAGTGAGCTGCGATCATGCCACTGCACTGCAGCCTGGCAACAGAGCGAGACTCCATCTCAAACAAACAAACAAACAAACAAAACAGATTACCATCCCCCAGAATTCTCTCCTGCCCCCCTCTTTGCACCTGAAACCTCTGCCCAGTGCCAGCCTGGCAGCCAAGGCCCTGCCCCCCGTCCTATTTTTTGTTGTTATTGGTTTTTTGAGATGAAGTCTTGCACTATCTCCCCAGGTGGAGGGCAGTGGTGCGATCTCAGCTCACTGCAACCTCCGCCTCCCAGGTTCAAGAGATTCTCCTGCCTCAGCCTCCCAAGTAGCTGGGATCACAGCCTCACGCCACCATGCCCAGCTAATTTTTGTATTTTCGGTAGAGACGGAGTTTCGCCATGCTGGCCAGGCTGGTCTCGAACTCTGACCTCAGGTGATCCTGTCCCCTCAACCTCCTAAAGTGCTGGGATTACAGGCATGAGCCACCGCACCCAGCCCACAATGCTTTTTTTTTCACCATCACACCCAACTAATTTTTGGGGTTTTTTGTTTGTTTTTTTTTTTTTGTATTTTTAGTAGAGACAGGGTTCCGCCATGTTGCCCAGTCTGGTCTCAAACTGCTGGCCTCAAGCAATCCTCCTGCCTTTAATTCCCAAAGTGCTGAGATTACAGGTGTGAACCACTGTGCCTCCTGGTCAGGATGCATTTTTAACATATGAAATGAGTAGATAAAATTGAGACTGTGTGAGAACAGAGCCAGCAGTCAGAGAGGCAGCCTTGGCTGTGGGAAACTTCTCTTGAAAGAGCCGACGTTGCTAGCGGGCCGTCACTGGTTAAACTAAAGGAGAGAAGTCGGCTTTTCTTCCTCCTCCCTGGAGAACAGAATCCTCATTTTGTAGCCAACCCTTACTGCTTAGATGACCACACGGCCGTGGCTTTGTGGAGGACTCCCAAACTGAGCCAGGATCCAGAGCCAGACACTGGCAGGAGACGAGGGGAGAATGCTGAATTCTCACCCTGAACTGGAGGCTGCACAGGCTTTGGGGCCAGGCACTGTTGGGCGGAAAACGCCTGCAAGGGCAGTTAGCTGCTGTGTGAGCTGGGGAAAATTACTTAACGTCTCTGGGCTGCAGCTTCTGGGGATATTAAAAAAATAATATTACGTAGCCTACAGGTGTCATAAAGAATATGGTTTAAGGCCAGGCGAGGTGGTGGCTCACGCCTGTGATCCCAGCACTTTGAAAGGCTGAGGTGAGTGGATCACCTGTGGTCAGGAGTTCAAAACCAGCCTGGCCCATATAGTAAAACCCTGTCTCTACTAAATATACAAAAATTAGCAGGGCTTGGTGGCGCATGCCTATAATTCCAGCTCCTCAGGAGGCTGAGGTAGGAGAATCACTTGAACCCAGGAGGCGGAGGTTGCAGTGAGCTGAGATCAGGCCACCACGCTATAGCCTGGGTGACAGAGCAAGACTCTGTCTCAAAGAAAGAAAAAAAAAGCCATAAGTGGTGGTGCATGACTGTAGTCCCAGCTACTCGGGAGGGTGAAGTGGGAGGATCATGTGAGCCAGGAGGTCGAGGCTGCAGTGAGCTATGATCGTGCCACTGCACTCTAGCCTGGACCAGAGTGAGACTCTGCCTCAAAAAACAATAATAAGGCTGGGCACGGTGGCTCACCCCTGTAATCCCAATGCTTGGGGAGGCTGAGGGGGCTGATTACAAGGTCAGATCGAGACCATCCTGAAAAACACGGTGAAATTTGGTCTCTACAAAAAATATAAAAATTAGCCAGCATGGTGGCAGGCATCTGTAGTCCCAGCTACTCAGGAGGTTAAGGCAGGAGAATTGCTTGAACCTGGGAGGTAGAGGTTGCAGTGAGCCAAGATCATGCCACTGCACTCCAGCCTGGGCAACAGAGCAAAACTCTGACTCCCAAATTAATAATAATAATAACACAAAAACTAGCCAGGTGTGGTGGTGGGCACCTGTAATCCCAGCTACCCAGGAGGCTAAGGCAGGAAAATCACTTGAACCCAGGAGGCAGAGGTTGCAGTGAGCTGAGATGGCACCACTGCCCTCCATCCTGGGCAACAAGAATGAAACTCTGTCTCAAAAACAAAGGAAAAAAATTTTAAGTGTAACCACATACAACGCAAAGACGTTCATCAAAATCAAATGAAAAAAATCAAGTGATAAAATTATATCCACAACATGATTTAATTAGTATAAAACACACACCCCCCAACATTTTAGGAACATAAATGTACAGAAATAGACTTGAAAGAAAACGGAGGGACTGGTGAGTTTGGGGGTGCTGGTCTCAGAGGACTTTGCCCCCCTCCCTTATATTTTAATTTTTAGGATTGGGTGGGAGATAAAGGGTCTTTCATTTGACTTGTGTTATTTGAATCTTTATGAGATCGTATTCAAGTTTTACTCATGTAACTACAATAAAAGTGTTATTCTTATTTTTTTTTTTTTTTGAGACGGAGTCTCAATCTGTCACCCAGGCTGGAGTGCAGTGGTGTGATCTCGGCTCCCTGCAACCTCCTCCTCCTGGGATCAAACGATTCTCCTGCCTCAGCTTCCCGAGTAGCCCTGGGACTACAGGCATGCGCCACCACACCTGGCTAATTTTTGTATTTTTAATAGAGATGGGGTTTCACCATGTTGGCCAGGATGGTCTCAATCACCTGACCTCGTGATCCACCTGCCTCAGCCTCCCAAAGTGCTGGGATTACAGGCGTGAGCCAAAATGCCCGGACTTTATTTCATTATTAAATTATTTTGTAGAGATGGGGTTTCATTGTGTTGCCAAGTCTGATTTTGAACTCCTGAACTAAAGCAATCCTCCCACCTTGGCCTCCCAAAGAGCTGGGGTTGCAGGCATGTGCCATCGCACCCAGCCTAAAAAAAATGCTAAACTTCTACAGGAAATGTTTGCCATAGAATATTTTATTTATTTATTTATTTATTTATCTTTTATGTTTTTGAGGCAGTCTCAAGGTCTAGTGCGGTGGCTCACACCTGTAATCCCAGCACTTTGGGAAGCCAAGGCAGGCGGATCATGAGTTCATGAGATAGAGACCATCCTGGCCAACATGATGAAATCCCATCTCTACTAAAATACAAAAAAAACCCACAAAAACCAAAACATTAGCCAGGCGTGGTGCCAAGTGCCTGTAGTCCCAGCTACTCGGCAGGCTGAGGCAGGAGAATCGCTTGAACCCAGGAGGCAGAGGTTGCCGTGAGCCGAGACCACACCTCTGCACTCCAGCCTGGCAACAAATCGAGACTCTGCCTCAAAAAAAAAAAAAAAATTCGAGACAGAGTCTCACTCTGTCACCCAGGCTGGAATGCAATGGTGCAATCTCAGCTCACTACAACCTCTGCCTCCCAGGTTCAAGCAATTCTCCTGCCTCAGCCTCCCAAGCAGCTGGGATTACAGGCACTTGCCACCACACCCGGCTAATTTTTTTTAGTAGAGATGGGATTTCACCATGTGGGTCAGGCTGGTGTCGAATTCCTGACCTCAGGTGATGCACCCACCTCGGCCTCCCAGAGTGCTGGGATTACAGGTATGAGCCACCACGCCTGGCCTCAAGCAGTCTTTAAAAGGTGTCTTAGTCCATCTTCTGCTGGAATACCTGAGACTGGGTAATTTACAAAGAAATTATTATAGGCAGGACATGGTGGCTCACGCCTGTAATCCCAGCACTATGGGAGGCCGAGGCAGGTGAATCACCTGAGGTCAGGGGTTCAAGACCAGCCTGGCCAACATGGTGAAACCCCGTCACTACTAAAAATACAAAAATTAGCCAGACACGATAGCGGACACCTGTAATCCCAGCTACTCAGGAAGCTGAGGCAGGAGAATTGCTTGAACCCAGGAGGTGGATGTTGCAGTGAGATGAGATCGCACTACTGTGCTCCAGCCTGGGCAACACAGCGAGGCTCTGTCTCAAAAGAAAAGAAAAAAGAAAAATAAATTATTATAAATTATACATTATTTTTTGCTGTTTTGGTTTTTCGGACATGGGTTCTCGCTGTCATTCACACTGAAATGTACAGGCACAATCATAGCTCGTTGCAGCCTCTAACTCCTGGGTTCAAGCCATGTTCCTGCCTCAGCCTCCCGAGTAACTGAGACTACAGGCATGCATCACCACATCCAGCTAACTTTTTAATTTTTTGTAGAGACAGGGTCTCGCCATGTTGCCTAATCTGGTCTCGAACTCCTGGGCTCAAGTGATTCTCCCGCCTCAGCCTCCTGAGTAGCTACGACTACCGGGGGGCTACATCCGGCTAATTTTTTAACATTTTTTTGTAGAGATTGAGTCTCGCTATTGTTGCCCAGGCTGGTCTCAAACTCCTGGCCTCAATCAAACCTCCCCCTTCCAAAGCACTGAGATTATAGGCATGAGCCACATCACCTGGTCCTAAGAAAACGTTTTAATTTCTTACAGTTCTGCAGGCTGGAAATTCCAGGGTCTAGGGGCTGTATCTTTCGGGGCCCTTCTTGCTGCTGGAAACGCTGTAGAATCTCGAGGCAGTGTGGGGCATCTCTTGGTGAGACACCTGTAGGTCCTCACTGCCGTCTCTCTCCTCTTCTAAAGTCATTAATGCCTCAACCTCACAACTGCAGCTAATCCTAATCACCTCCCAAATGTCTCACCTCCCAAATACCACAGTCAAATTTCCCACCCTTTTCATACTGTTGCAATGGGGATTAAGTTTCAGAATGAGTTTTGGAAGAGACACGCATTCGAAACACAGCAAGGGCAAGGCCAGGTTGTTGACTTGGAAAGACAGAAAGTATGAAAGAAAACAAAGCCGGCCAGGCACAGTGGCTCATGCCTGTAATCCCACCACTTTGGGAGGCTGAGGCTAGAGGATTACGAGGTCAAGAGATCAAGACCATCCTGGCCAACACGGTGAAACCTTGTCTCTACAAAAAATACAAAAATTAGCCAGGCGTGGTGGCATGCGCCCTGTAGTCCCAGCTATTCAGGAGGCTGAGGCAGGAGAAGCATTTGAACCCGGGAGGCAGAGGTTGCAGTGAGCACCACTGCACTCCAGCCTGGCAACAGGGAGGGACTCCGCCTCAAAAAAAAAAAAAAAAAAAAGCAAGCAAAGCCAACCTTGTTGCTGCCTGTAGCAGAGGAGAGACAGGCATGAGAAATGTTATTTTCTTTATATTTCTGTGTTACTTGACCAGCTACAATGTTTGTGTACTACGTCAGTGATCTTTTTAAAATCTAATCAAATAAAAAATGTTTTAGATAAGTCAAGTTTTGAAATCAACACTCAAGGCCAGATGACCTCAAACAAGCTGCATCAAAGTTGGGGAGGGGTGGCTGGGCGTGACGGCTCACACTTGTAATCCCATCACTTTGGGAGGCCGAGGCCAGCGAATCACCTAAGGTCAGGAGTTCGAGACCATCCTGGCCAACATGGTGAAACCTCGTCTCTGCTAAAAATACAAAAAAATTAGCCTGGTGTGGTGGTGGGCACCTGTAATCTCAGCTACTAGGGAGACTGAGGCAGGAGAATAAATTGAATTTAGGAGATGAAGGTTGCAGTGAGCCAAGATCATGCCCCTGCACTCCAGCCTGGGTGACAGAGCAAGACTCCGTCTTATAAAAAAAAAAAAAAAAAAAAAAGTTAAAAAAAAAGTTGAGGAGGGCAGGTGCTAGGTAAAAGGAATCCCAGGGGCTGGGCCTATTGGCTCATGCCTGTAATCCCAGCACTTTAGGGAGGCTGAGGCAGTAGGACTGCTTGAAGCCAGGAGTTCAAGACCAGCCTGGGCAACATAGCAAGACCTTTTCTCTACAAAAAATTTTTTAAATTAGCCAGGTGTGGTGGTGTGTAACTGCGGTCTCAGCTGCCCAAGAGGCTGAGGTAGGAGAATGGCTTGAGCCCAGGAGTTTGAGGCTGCAGTGAGCTACGATCGTGTCACTACATTCCAGCCTGGAGGACAGAGAGAAACCCTGTCTTAAAAAAAAAAAATGTCCCGGAAACTACCCAATGCCCACCCATGGTAGAATTAGAATGGAAATATTCACACAATGGAACACTAGATAGTAATGCGAATGAATGAATTACAGCTTTCAGCAGAAATAAGGACGCACTGCAGATTGCAGACAAATGTCAAATGGCGGTGCACACACTTCCAATCAATTTCTTTCTTTCATTTTTTTTTTTTAAGCTGGAATCTTACTCTGTCACCAGGCTGGAGTGCAGTGGTACAATCTCAGCTCACTGGATCCCCTGCCTCCCAGGTTCAAGCCATTCTCCTGCCTCAGCCTCCTGAGTAGCTGGGTCTACAGGTACACAGAACCATACCAGCTAATTTTTTTGTATTTTTCGTAGAGAAGAGGTTTCGCCATGTTGGCCAGGCTGGTCTTGAACTCCTGACCTCAAGCAATCTGCTCGCCTTGGCCTCCCAAAGTGCTGGAATTACAGGCGTAAGCCACTGTGCCTGGCCCAATCTATTTCTATAAACTTCAAGAACAGCCAGCACAAGTCTGATGACAAAAGCTAGGAGAGTGGCCGCCCTTGATGGTGGTGAGGAGGAACTAACAGGGTGTGAAGGGGTCCCCAGATCCCAGCAAGTTGAGGATCCTGACATGGGTGCAGGGTCTGGCACACCTCAGCTCCCCCTGCTCCCTCCTTCGAAGTCTGGCAGGAGCCAAGCCCAGCCTCAGAGCTCGGCTTCTGCAATTCCTCCCTCTCTTTCTGGCCTGACCCAGCTGGGGTCTGCGGCCCCCAGAGAGAAGCCCCCGCCTTTCATGAATGAGCCTGGGCATGGGAACAAGGCTGCAGCCACCCCTCCCAGGCTGGGCTGGTGCCTGTCGGTGGCGACCCTGAGTCCCTTGGACAAAACTAGAGAGACTTGCCCAGGCTCCTATACAAAGGGTGTTCTGTGCGTCTGTCCCACAGAGGCAAAGGACCACGCAGGACCAAGCCGGCCCCGGCCGTGCTAAGCGTCTCTCCCCATCTCCGCTTGGCCCTGGTTGCTTCTTTGTGTCCATTCATGAATTCAAGGCTTCTCCTGAAAGGCTGGTGGTATCTTGGCTCAGTCTTTGGGAAATAGTCCTTGGGCCGGTGCCACCAGGGAATGGTCATGAAATAAAATCCTGGAGCAGACAGTGATGGGAACAGGAAGGGGAAACTGAGCAAGGGGTGGAAGAGGCCCAGGCTCGCATCTCGTGCCACAGCTGGGTGACTCTGGCCTGATGTGCAGGAGCCAGCATCCCTGGGCCAGGCCCGGGCAGGTGCACTGTGCGTGGCATCCCATGCGAATAGACCCCTGGGCCTGGGGGTACTGACCCAACAGATCTGAGTCCAGCTCCCAGCCCCAGCGCCCACCCTCTGGCTCCCCAGGAAATCTCTTCCCCTATGGGTTGAGAAGGGTCCACCTCTCCCATCTCCCAGGACCATCTTCCCAGCCTCAGGAAGTTCCCAGATGCTATCAGGTGAAAAGGACATGGTCATTGCTGGCTGCTCTGAGTGGGTTTAGAAGGAGGGGTCACCCCAACAAAGACAGGGAACCCTTTGCCCCTGTTTGTCCTCAGCTAGCTCCTGGGTCTGCCTCTGTGAACAGGCCACAGACACCAGCCCTAACCATTAAGCCCTCCTTCCACCTGACCTGGGGGCTCTCACCCACCAATCATCTCCCAGAGATTCCTGTGACCTCACCAGTAGCCAATCAGAGTGTCTCAGGTTGGCAGGTCAGAGGCAGCCTTACTTTGAGAGTTGGTAAATTTTCAGGTAATAACAGAAAAAGGACACTCCTGACCGGGCGCGGCATATCACACCTGTAATCCCAGCATTTTGGGAGGCTGAGGCAGGTGGATCACTTGAGGCCAGGAGTTCAAGACCAGCCTGGTCAACACTATGAAAACCCGTCTCTACTAAAAATACAAAAATGAGCCAGGCATGGTGCTGCGTGCCTGTAATCCCAGCTACTCAGCAGGCCGAGGCAGGAGAATCGCTTGAACACAGGAGGCGGAGATCACAGTGAACTGAGATCGTGCCACTGCACTCCAGCCTGGGCAACAGAGTGAAATCCTGTCTCAAAAAAATAAAAAAAGACACTTTATATTAACAGTCGAATAATGCATTTTATTTATTTTTTTAATACTTTTAAAAACTTCTATTTTAGGTTCGGGGTAAATGCGCAAGTTTGTTATGTAGGTGAATTGCATGTCACGGGGGTCTGGTGTCCTTGACTCAAATGAAGAAATAAATGTCTTCCAATAGCACCAGTAATGTTGCACCACAAATATATCTTTAAATTGTCCTTGTGGTGACAAAATAATCTGCATGCCAAAGGACACTTTCAAGATACATTTGTGGTGTAACATTCTTCAGAAATGTCCTTCCCTCGCCCTGGAAAACTCCTATTCATCCTGAAGAACCCCACCTACACTCTGCAACCTCTGAGACTGGTCCTGTCCTGTCATGGACACCTGTGGTTTCTGGTCATCCAGCATCTAGTCCCACTCATTTTTTTTTCCCGAGACAAGGTCTCCCTCTGTCACCCAGGCTGGAATGCAGTGGCACCATAATGGCTCACTGTAACCTCAATCTCTTAGGCTCAGGTGATCCTCCCATCTCAGCCTCCAAAGTAGCTTGGACTACAGATATAAGCCACCACATCTGGCTAATTTTTTATTTTTTTGTAGAGACAGGGTCTTGCTATGTTGCCCAGGCTGGTCTCACACTCCTGGGCTCAAGCAATCCTCCCACCACAGCCTTCCACGTAGCTGGGACGGTAGGTCTGTGCTACCATGCCCAGCTAATTTTTTGCATTTTTTTTTTGTAGAGATGAGGATTCACCATGTCACCCAGGTTGGTCTTGAACTCCTGGGCTCCAGCAATCTTCCAACACAGCCTCCAAAAGTGCTGGGACTACAGGCATGAGCCATCATGCCCGGCCTCAACAAGGTTTTGGAACACATCAATAAAGCAACTAACCAGGTGTGGGTAGTGGACAAGGCAGGGACACCCACCACACGCCAGACCATGCTGGTCCCTTGTGGGACACAAGAAGGTTTGAACAGCCCCAGCCCATTCCTGCTCTGAGGGGCTTGCAGTCTGGCTGGGGAGCAGTCTGCAAAGTTGCAGTACCTGCGGGGCCATCCCCTGCTCATTCCTGAAGTCTGAAAGGCCTGGGGCTTGGGATAAGCCTGGAAGGGTGGGCTGTGCCTGGGTAAATCTGAAGATGTGTTTCTGCACTGCTAGGGTTTCCAGGCAAATCTCACTTCCTACTTCTCCCTGCATATTTGTCAACTCAGCTTTTCAGTCAAGTATGAAACACACTGAGGCCTGCTAGTGCTGAAAGGACAGCTCCCCTGGGCATAGGCACAGAGGCCACTGCCCCAACAGTGCACAGTATCAGCCCATTGTTTATTCGGCACCTACTGTGTGCCGTTCTGCGTGCATTTCCTCACAGTCGATCCTACCAAAAAGGCATTCTTTTTTCTTTTTATTTTTTTATTTTTTTATTTTGAGATGGAGTCTCAGTCTGTCACCAGGCTGGAATGCAGTGGCACTATCTTGGCTCACTGCAACCTCCACCTCCCAGGTTCAAGCAATTCTCCTGCCTCAGCCTCCCGAGTAGCTGGTACTACAGGTGCGCGCCACCACGCCCAGCTAATTTTTTTTTATTTTTAGTAAAGATGGAGTTTCACCATGTTGGTCAGGCTGGTCTCAATCTATTGACCTCGTGATCCACCCGCCTCGGCCTCCTGAAATGCTGGGATTACAGGCATGAGCCACTAGGCCCAGCCTATTTTTCATATTCTCCTAGGAGCATGAACCCTATTGTGAACTGCACATATGAAGGATCTAGGTTGCATGCTCCTTGTGAGAATCTTTTTTTTTTTTTTTGAGACACAGTCTTGCTCTGTCACCCAGGCTAGATGGAGTGCAGTGGCACAATCCTGGCTCACCAAAACCTCCGCCTCCTGGGGTCAAGCAATTCTCCTGCCTCAGCCTCCCGAGTGGCTGAGATTACAGGCACCTGCCACCACACCCAGCTAATTTTTGTATTTTTAGTAGAGACGAGGTTTCACCATGTTAACCAAGCTGGTCTCGAACTCCTGGCCTCAAGTGAATCACCTGCCTTAGCCTCCCAAAGTGCTGGGATGACAGGCGTAAAGCACCCAGTGTTTTCCGTTTGTTTATTTTGAAACATGATCTCGAACTCCTAGCCTCAAGCAATTCACCGGGATTACAGGCATGACCATGATGCCCAGCCGAAGAGGGCATCCTCATCCCTGTTTCGTCCATCCCTACAGCTGCCCACCTCACCTGGCCATATTCCTGTCTGAAGTGTTATCACATAGTTATCTGTTGTCTGCTTCCCGCACAAGAATGTGAGCTCCAGGAGGGCGGGGAATTGTCTTGGTCGGCACTGCCTTGGCTACTTCCAACAGGTGCACAGGGCAGATGGAAATACTGTCAGTATCAACACATTCCTACAAGTCCTGAACTCATGCGGGTGTTGGGCTAGACATGACTTGTATAAAAGACAATTCCAATTATTTACACTGGCGACTACATGGACATTGAACCCTCAGCTTGAGCGCCTTCATTTTCATGCAATTCAGTCTCATTTCCATAAAATATTTCAATTTTATTGAACTGCTTTGGACTTTAAATTTTTATAGTTATTCATCTTAAATTTATATATTTTGCCTTTTATTTTATTTTATTAATTATTATTATTACTACTTTTTGAGATGGAGTCTCCCTCTGTCACCCAGGCTGGAATGCAGCGGCGCGATCTCAGCTCACTGCAACTTCCATCTCCCAGGTTCAAGCGATCCGCCTGCCTCAGCCTCCCAAGTAGCTGAGACTACAGGCACGTGCCACCACGCCTGACCAAGTTTTTGTATTTTTTTAGTAGAGACGGAGTTTCGCTGTGTTATCCAGAATGGTCTCAATCTCCTGACTTCATGATCCGCTCACCTCGGTGTCCCAAAATGCTAGGATTACAGGCCTGGGCCACCGTGCCCAGCCTATTTTACTGTATTTTTTTAGAGATGGAGTTTCTCTGTCACCCAGGCTACAGTGCAGCAGCACAATCATAGCTCACTGCAGCCTTGAACTCCTGGGCTCAAGGAACCCTCCCACCTCAGCCTCCCAAGTACCTGAGACCGCAGGCACACACCACCACACCCAGCTAATTTTTTTCTTTTTGTAGAGATAGGGGTCTCACTTTGTTGCCAAAGCTGGTCTCAAACTCCTGACCTCCAGAGATCCTCCCATCACAGCCTCCCAAAGCACTGGGATTAGAGGCATGAGCTATTGTACCTAGAATGTTAGACTTCTTACGTACTGAATATTAAAATGATATCTCATTTTGCACTGTCTTCGTTACCCTTGAGAGGGAGCAGTTCTTCACAAGCTCACCTGTGTTCTCTTCCAAGAAATCTCTGTTCACGTATTTTACATTTTCTATTGGGTTATTTGTTTTTTTCTATTTCTCATTCTCTATATAGTTTGGATATTCATTACTTATTAATTAAATGTGTTGCAAATATGTCCTTCACACTGTGGCTTGTCTTCTACTTTCTTCATGGCATTTTTGATGAACAGAAACTTAATTTTCTTTTTCTTTTTCTTTTTTTTTTTGAGACAGGGTCTCCCTCTGTCACCCAGGCTGCAGTGCAGGGCGCAGTCTCCGCTCACTTGCATCCTCAATCCCCAGCTCAAACAATCCTCCCACCTCAGCCTTTTGAGTAACTGGGACTACAGACACGCTCCACCAAGCCCAGCTAATTGTTTGTATTTTTTGTAGAGATGGGGTTTCGCCATGTTGCCCGAGCTGGTCTCGAACTCCTGGGCTCAAGCAGTCCTCCCACCTCTTCCTCCCAAAGTGTTGGGATTATAGGCATGAGCCACCTTCCCCAGTCTGAAACTTAATTTTTAATGTAGTCAAGTTCATCAATCTTTTTTTTAACATTTTGTACTTTACGTACCTTCAGAAATCTTTACTTATCCTGAAGTCAAAAGTTATTCTTTTATAGATTCTCAAAATTTTCAAGTTTTTTATTTATTTCATTTACATCTTTCATCCCTCTAGAAGTGTCTTTTCTGCATGGTGTGAGGCAGGGCTCCTGTTCCACTGTTCTCATCTGAATAGATAATTGTCTCAGTATCATGTATTTAATAGACCATCCTTGCCTAGGTTTATCAACAACACCATCTTTCGTAAAAATAAAATGCCTTTAAAAAAGTTTAGATAGGATCTTGGTATGTTGCCCAGAGTGTTCTCAAACTTCTGGCCTCAAGTGATTCTTCTGTCTTGGCCTCAGGTGTAGCTGGGATTACAGGCATGTGCCACTACACGCAGCTTAAAATGCCTTTACATGCATGAATCTGTGTCAGGCCTCTCTATTCTACTCCACTGGTCAATTTGTCCAACCATGCACCAACACCATACTGTCTTAATTCTTACAGCTTTATGATGTGAATGTTTCTTTATGTACAAAAACCATTCCAGGTGACCAGATGGTTACTTACATCAAAGACTCTAGGATAGAACCTAGGAATTAGCTGGCCCATCCATCCATTGAGAAACGGAGGCTCCAAGGACAGCATCTTTCGCAATGTCACACAGCATTAATATGGAATACTGTCACCGCAGAAGATATCAATATGGTAGACACGAACCACATTTGGTTATTGAGTACTTAGAATTGACAAGTCCAAATTAGATGGGCTGTAAGTATAAAATGCACATTAGATGCTGAAGACTTGTGGTGGAAATAAATATAAAATACCTCATAAATAATTTGTTCATATTCATTGCATGTTGATATATTCTAAAAATTATAAAAATTTCACCTGTTTATTTTTACCTTCTTATAACAAGATGGAATATTAGGCACACATTAAACTGAATGTCTACTAGAAAATTTAAAGCTGGCCAGACACGGTATCTGACTCCTATAATCCCAGCACTTTGGGAGGCCAAGGCAGGTGGATCACCTGAGGTCAGGAGTTTGAGACCACCCTGGCCAACATGGTGAAACCTCGTCTCTACTAAAAAATACAAAAATTAACTGAGTGAGGCCGGGCGCGGTGGCTCAAGCCTGTAATCCCAGCACTTTGGGAGGCCGAGGCGGGTGGATCACGAGGTCAAGAGATCGAGACCATCCTGGTCAACATGGTGAAACCCCGTCTCTACTAAAAATACAAAAAATCAGCTGGGCATGGTGGTGCGTGCCTGTAATCCCAGCTACTCAAGAGGCTGAGGCAGGAGAATTGCCTGAACCCAGGAGGCGGAGGTTGCGGTGAGCCGAGATCGCACCATTGCACTCCAGCCTGGGTAACAAGAGTGAAACTCCGTCTCAGAAAAAAAAAAAAAAAAAAAAAAAAAATTAACTGGGTGTGGTGGCGGGCACCTATAATCTCGGCTACTCGGGAGGCTGAGGAAAGAGAATTGCTGGAACCTGGGAAGCTGAGGTTGCAGTGAGCCAAGATCCTGCCACTGCACTCCAGCATGGGCTGACAACAGCGATACTCTATCTCAAAAAAAAAAAAAAAAAAAAAAATTAGCCAGGCATGCTGGTGCGTGGCTGTAATCTAGCTTTCTGGGAGGCTGAGGCAGGAGAATCGCTTGAACACAGGAGGCGGAGGTTGCAGTGAGCTGAGATTGTACAATTGCACTCCAGCCTGGGTGACAGAGTGAGACTCCATCTCAAAACTAAATAAATAAAATGAAGCTACATCTGTGACTTGTATATTTCTCATGGACAGCACTGGAGTATACCATTAAATTCATTCAATCAGCTGGGTGCAGTGGCTCATGCCTGTAATCCCAACACTTTGGGAGGCTGAGGCAGGAGGATCACTTGAGCCCAGGAGTTCAAGAGCAGCCTGGGCAGCATAGTGGGACCTCATCTTTACAAATACTTTTTAAAAAAAATTAGCCGGGCATGGGGGTGCACACCTGTAGTCCCAACTGCTCAGGAGGCTGGGGCAGGGTAATTACTTGTGCCTAGGAGTTTGAGGCTGCAGTGAGCTATAACCACACCACTGCATTCCAGTCTGGGCAACAGAGTAAGATCCTATCTTTAAAAAAAAATCATGGCCAGGTGCGGTGGCTCACACCTGTAATCCCAGCACTTTGGGAGGCCGAAGCAGGCAGATCATGAGGTCAAGACATCAAGACCATCATGGCCAACTTGGTGAAACCCCATCTCTACTACAAACACAAAAATTAGCCGGGCATGGTGGTGCTCACCTGCAATCCCAGCTACTCAGGAGGCTGAGGCAGAATTGCTTGAACCCCAGCAGCGGAGGTTGCAGTGAGCCAACATTGCGCCACTGCACTCCAGCCCAGGCAACAGAGTGAGGCTCCGTCTCAAAAAAAAACCAAAAATACTTCATCAAAAAGCCTTTATTACAGACCTAATTTGTGGACAGTACAGTTGTAAGGGTTCACAACGAGGAAGGGAACAGAAATAGGACTAATCCATGTGATCCATTTCCTCCTTGGACCCATCACTCATAGAAGCCGCATCAGCCCAAGTGTCAAAGACTGGCTCACGCCCCAGCTCCAGATCCCCATTCCAATTCCAGAGCAGGCAGCACGAGTGTCTAAATCTAGAGATCATTTAGACCAGCTCTCCTGACTTCACAGATCAACCCACTGGGGTCAAGAGAGGTTGAGACATCTTCCAGGGTCACACAGCAGGTGTGGGGTAGGCACAGGCTGGCTGCAGAGACTTCAGAGCTCCTTTCCTTCAAGTCGTCATCGACAGCCTTCAACCCAGGGCTCCGCCTTTCCCGTGAACAGTCCACCAACTTACATCTCACAAAATCCTCTGGAGCCAGCCTTTACAAGTCCAAGTGCCCACTCTGGCAGGCCAAGGTGAGAGGATCACTTGAGGCCAGGAGTCCAAGACCAGCTTGGGCAACATGGCAAGACCCCAGCAATACAAAAATTAGCCGGGCGTGGTGGCCGGCGCCTGTAATCCCAGCTACTCAGGAGGCTGAGGCAGCTGAATTGCTTAAACCAGGGAGGCAGAAGTTGCAGTGAGCCAAGATCGTGTCATTGCCCTCCAGAGTGGGTGACAGAGTGAGACTCCATCTCAAAACAAACAAACAAAAAAATTAGCCGGGCGTGGTGGTGTTCCACACCTGCAATCCCAGCTATTTAAGAGGCTGAGGCAGGAGGATTACTCGAGCCCAGGAGTCTGAGGCTGTAGTGAACCATGATTATGCCACTGCACTGCAGCCTTAGTCTGTGTGACAGAGCGAGACCCTGTCAAAAGAAAAAAAAAGTAAGTCCAGTCCCACCGTCTGGCCAAGAAAATCCGCAGGAACCATCCTCAAGTCCTTCCCAGTGCATCATATTTCCAGGTGGGATTCCCCAAGTTTATGAAAGACACACTCACAGTGTCCTCCAGGGGGAAACAGAGGGTGAGACAGACGGGGATGGAAGGGCTCAGTCCTGTCCCCCAGCCTTCGCTACCCTGGACACCATTCTCGCCCTGTGCTTCTGTTGTCAAGCTGTGCTCAATCTGACCAGAACTTGTAGAGACTTCAGGGACACCAGGGACTCTCAACAACCACTTGCAAGTAACAAGCCACACTGATGTGAGTAGAAAAAATATTGCCAACCCATCTCCAACTCACCATCCCTGAAGCCTCAGTACACACCAGGCCCCTCTGTTCATGAAGGCAGGGGACCCCAGGTGGCAGAGGGGGGAAGGTGACCTGGAGGACAGGCTGGTGCACCCTCCAAAGAGGTCCTGGGGGCTGCTCCCACCAGAACGGTCTGTGCTCCCCAAAGACCACTGGGGACCGAGGAGCAACTTTAGGAGGGGATTTTTCATGCCAACTTCCAGGTAAGCACACATCCCAACAAAATCTTAAAGAAATGTAATAAGGGGCGGGGCGCCTTGGCTCACGCCTGTAATCCCAGCACTTTGGGAAGCTTAGACAGTCCGATCACCTGAGGTCGGGAGTTCGAGACCAGCCTGATCAACATGGTGAAACCCCCCTCTCTACCGAAAATACAAAATTAGCCAGGCGTGGTGGCGCATGCCTGTAATCTCAGCTACTCGGGAAGCTGAGGCAGAAGAATCACTTGAACCCGGGAGCCAGAGGTTGTGGTGAGCCTTTCGAGAGATTGGGCCATTGTACTACAACCTGGGCAACAAATAGTGAAACTTTGAATTAAACAAAGAAGAAAAGAAAAAAGAAAAGAAAAGGAAAGAAAGAAAGAAATGTAGAAAGGAGAAACGTCCATCCCCACGCCCACCCCCTTAGCTGGAATTCCAAGCAACAGGAGCCTAACTTCTACTTAGCTATCACAGCATCTGTTATTTACCATTTTACAAAACCGAGGTTCTGAGGGGACCGCGGAGTTCACACTATGAAAAGTCCAGGATGTACAGGTGCCCCCCGCCCGTCCTGAGCCCTGAGCCTCAGTTTCTCCACCTGAAAAGAGCCCTTACTCTTTCCTCCGACTTGCTGGAAGGGTGGACAGAGGCGGTATCAACGCCTTTTCCCTTGAACAAGTGTGCCCAAGAGAGACCCAGCGTAAGTGACCGAGCGTAACTGGGCTCCAGGCGCTTGCAAAGTGCTTTGCAAGGACCAGCTGGCTTCATCCTCACGGGGGGCCGGGGAACAGGGACTCGCATAGCCCCCGTTTTGCAAACGTGGAAATGAGGTTCAGAGAGGTGAAGCGACTAGCCCAACGGCCCCCTGCGGAGCCAGGAGGCGCGGGCGCCGGGGTTACTCCATTCCAGCGCGAAGACGAGGCTGCCTGGGTCCCGGTTTCCTCGGGCGGGGATCAGGGGTCGGCTGATCCCCTCTAGTGCTCCAGGCAGCAGGGCCCAGGAGCCAAAGCGGCCCCTCGGTCCCCGCCACCGCCGTGCGCACCCCCTCCCCAGGACCCCCGCGGCCCCCGCTCACCTCGCGTATTTCGTCTTCTGGAAATCCAGCAGCCGGGGGGCGAACATCGCGGCGCTTCCATGGGAATCCGGCCTCGGGCTCAGAGCGCTGGCGCCTCTCAGAACCTGGGGGACGCGGCGGCCGCAGCAGCAGGTTGGAGGGCACGCAGCTGGGGCAGGAGGGACTGGGTCGGCACCCGCAGCCGGAGCCAGAGCCCGAGCCGGAGACGGAGCTGTAGGCGTCCGGAGCCGCCGACGCCAAATCCAGAGCAGATGGTGGCGGGGGCGGGGAGGGCGGGCAGGCGGGGGCGCGGGGGGGCTCCGGGGCGGGCGCCGCCAATCGCCTGGGCCCGGCCCCCTCCCTCCCGCGACCCCACCGCCTCCACCGGGGAGAGGGACGGTGGGCAGGACAAGGGAATGGGGGAGGAAGGGGTAAGAAAGTGGGCGTAAGGGGTTGGGGCGGGGCGGGGCGGGGCGGGGGGCGTCCTGACCGCGCGCCCGCGAGCCACCAATCGCCCAGGCCTGGGGCGGCCCTGTTCCTGGCCCCCTTTCTTCTTGCCCTTGCTGGGAGCGGGAAAGCGCGGGGTGGGGGGGTTACTGGAGTAGGCAACAGGAAGTGGTAGTAGGGGGAGTGAGAAGGAACTGGGAAGTGGGGGTGGAGGAGTGGAGTGCAAAGTTGGGGGGTTGAGAGAGTGGGGGAGTGGGAAGGGGCGGCAGTGGGAACTGGGGGTGCTGGAGGGGTTGGAGGAAGTGAGAAGCAGTGGGTAAGAGAGTAGGAATGGACGTTAGGGAAGTGGGAAGGGAGAGTTGGGGGGCAGTGGGGGACTTGGAGGTGGGGGGAGTGGGAAGTGGGTTATTGGTGGGGAATAGGGGACCTGTGAATGGAGGGCGTGGGAAGTGGGGGGTTGAGGGGAGCAGGGACCTGAGAATGGGGGAGTGAGAAGTTGGGGGATTGGGGGAAGTGGGGGACCTGGGTGTGGAGGGAGTGGAAAGTGGGGGGGTTGGTGGGGGGTGGTGGAAGTGGGAAGTGGATGGGGGACTTCTGAATCCAGCCCCTTTTTCCCAGGTCTCCCCCGACAGTACTTTTTCCAGTGAGGAGAAAAAAGGCGGTGAAGAATAGACAGAGCCGCTGCCTTCTGTCCCCACTGGCCCGGGTTGGGCTGGAGGGACAGGGGATACTGTGCCCATCGTCCCCAGTATAGCCAGGCCAACCTGTGGTCCTATTCCCCCTGTCTCCCAACTCTTCCTCCGCTCCCCCACCACCACCCTGTGTCCCTGCGAGGCTGGGGCTCAAGGGCACCAAGTGAACTGCCCGGGAAGGATCAGAGCCTCCAGGAAACCCTCTTCCCCCAGACTGTGACTCTAGAGACCCCTGTGACCCCCATGGCAGGAACATTTGCATCTGGTGACTGGATTCCCAAGTACGATATCCAGCTTTCTCCCTTAGGAGACCTGGGCCAGCTTCTCTGCTTTGGAAAACCAATCACCCTAAGGGAGGCTTGGAACCCTTGGGGACCAATGGAGGGAAGACAGCCTTCCATGCCAAAGAAATGCCACCGGCACCTGGGGAACCCAAGGATCGGTCCCCGAATTGAGGGAAGGCCCCTCCTTTGCACATACACTTCACCCACCTTCCCCACCCCTCTGTTCCTTGTTATTAACATAACAATGCTTTATTTGAAATTCTACGAAACATTCAGAAGATAATTCCACCCACTCCCTCTG
Source organism: Sapajus apella (assembly GCF_009761245.1). NCBI lineage: Eukaryota > Metazoa > Chordata > Mammalia > Primates > Cebidae > Sapajus > Sapajus apella. The sequence continues at coordinate 5,372,056 of NW_022437050.1, forward strand.
CCCCCAGGGAGCTAGGATGAGAAAAGAAAAAGACAAAGGACTCCACCTTTTTTTCTTTTTTTTTGAGACGGGGTCTTACTCTGTTGCCCAGGCTGGAGTGCAGTGGCTGGATCTCAGCTCACTACAACCTCTGCTTTCCAGGTTCAAACGATTCTCCTGCCTCAAACACCCAAGTAGCTGGGACTACAGGCGTAGCCACCATGCCCGGCTAATTTTTGCATTTTTTTCCTACAGACTATGTTTCACCATGTTGGCCAGGCTGGTCTTGAACTCCTGACCTCAGGTAATCTGCCCCAGCACTCCCAAAGTGCTGGGATTGCAAGTGACTCCATCTAATTTATTTCAGCACTCCCACTGGGGAGGACCAGAGGGTTACAGGTAGATGCTTTCAGAGGCCACAGCAGGGTTGGAGGCTGGGGGATAAGGTGCAGATGGCTGAGGTGGGGACCAGAGGAAGGGTCAGGAATGCTTAGGAGGTAAAGCCCACTGGACTACCCTGATGGTGGATTAGAAGTGGCAGATGATGGATTAGAAGCTGGGCTCGGTGGCTCACACCTGTAATCCCAGCACTTTGGAAGGCCAAGGTGGGTGGATCACAAGGTCAGGAGATCGAGACCATCCTGGCCAACATCATGAAACCCTGTCTCTACTAAAAACACAAAAATTATCTGGGCATGGTGGCACATGCCTGTAATCCCAGCTACTCGAGAGAAGTACTGAGGCAGAAGAATCGCTTGAACCTGGGAGGTGGAGGTTGCAGTGAGCCGAGATCGCACCACTGCACTCCAGCCTGATGACAGAGCAAGAATCCATCTCAAAAAAAAAAAAAAAGTAGCTGATGGTCTCTCTCTTCTGGAGTCCGGATGTTCTTCTGCCATGGGACATTAGAACTCCAGGTTTTCCAACCTCTGCCTCCAGGATTTGCGCCAATGTCCCTCCCCTGCCTTCCCCACCACACCCCATCTCCCTAGCCCCCCAGGGTTTCAGCCTTGGACTGAGAGTTACACTATTGGCTTCTGTGATTCTGAGGCTTTCCGACTTGGACTGAACCATGCTGCCAGCATCCCTGGGCCTCCATCTTGCTGCCAGCCTATTGTGGGACATCTCAGCCTCCAACCCCAGCCTCCACAATCACAAGAGCCAATTCTCCAAATAAATCCTCTCTCACATATCTATCTTTTTTTTTTTTTTTTGAGATGGAGTCTCGCTCTGTAGCCTAGGCTGGAGTGCAGTGTCGTGATCTCTGCTCACTGCAGCCTCCGCCTCCCGGGTCCCGGTTGAACCAATTCTCCTACCTCAGCCTCCCACATAGCTGGGAATACAGGCACGAGCCACCATGCCCAGCTAATTTTTGTATTTTTTAGTAGAGACGGGATTTCACCATGTTGGCCATTTTGGTCTTGAACTCCTAACCCCGTGATCCACCCGCCTAGGCCTCCCAAAGTGCCGGGATTACAGGTGTGAGCCACTGTGCCCAGCATCTATCTTTTTTTTAAAAAACCAGGTGGGGCAAGCCACTGCTCATGCCTATAATCTCAGCATTTTGGAAGGCTGAGGCAGGAGGATCGCTTGAGGCCAAGAATTCAAGATCAGCCTTGGTAACATGGTGAGACCCCCAACTATGTAAAAAATTTAAAAATTAGCTGGGCATGGTGGTATGTGCCTTCAGTCCCAGCTCCTCAGGAGGATGAAGCAGGAAGATCACTTGAGCCCAGGAGTTGGAGGCTGCAATGAGCTGTGATGGCGCCACTGCACTCCAGCCTAAGCCATAGAGTGAGACCCCATCTCCAATAAAAAGAAAAAAGGCCAGGCGCGTGGCTCACGGCTGTAATCCCAGCACTTTGGGAGACCAAGGCAGATGGATCACCTGAGGTCAGGAGTTCCAGACTGGCCTGGCCAACATGACAAAACCCCAACTCTATTAAAAATAAAACAGATTAGCCCGGCATGGTAGTACACAGCTGTAATCCCAGCTACTTAGGAGGCTGGGGCGTGAAAATTGCTTGAACCCAGGAGGCGGAGGCTGCAGTGAGCCGAGATTGTGCCACTGCACTCCAGCCTGGGTGACAGAGCAAGACTTCCTCTCAAAAAAAGAAAAAAGAGGAAAAAAAAAAGAAGAAGAAAAACAGTGAAATGAAACAGAAGAAATGACCTTTTGAGCACTGGTGCATAGTAAGGAGCAGTCACATTTTTGAAGTCTTGTTTCTGTTGTGTGTCTGGCGTCTGCACGTGCGTGTCCCAGCCAGGTTGGGTAACGAGTTCCCTGCTGGGCATCACAAATCGCAGAACAAGTGAGACCTCGGATAGGAGAGATGAATGCCTCCTATGCCCTCCTGCTGATGAGGGAAACTGAGGTTGATGGGCTAGGGGTCCTTCCCAAGGTCACAGGCCCTGTGGGGGTAGGACTGCCCTGAGCCCAGTTTTCTGGGCTCTAGGCTGATTTCCTGACACAGAACTCCTGTTCTGGTGATTTCTCAGACCTCCAGGAGACAGAAGTCAAACAGAAGTAAGCCAAGCCAAGCATGCCATGGCTTCTGCCCTGACCTTGACTTCTACGACCCTTGCTCTGACCCTGCAGGTCCAGGCCTCACTGTCCACTGCACCGGGACACACACCTGTCCCCAGGTACCAGCGACACCTCTGCCCCGGCCAGGCCCACGCTGCCACTGGTAACCACAGCTCCCAGGAGGTTGGGGCTGGACCTGTCCAGGCCCCGTGGCCCGCTGCCCTCCTCCTGGCCCCGGCCTGCTGTTGACCTTCAAGCAGACCTTGGCAGTGGAAATTTCAGGGCCCCAGAGGGGACCCCCAAAGTGAAACTCAAGCCCAGAAATGGATTTTCTTTTTCTCCAAGAGCAAAAGAAGTTGAATAAAAAATTAGTTACTATTTTTACTGCCGGGATCCAGTTGTTATGGCAACCGAGGGCCTGACTCCTGCTCAGGAGGAGGTGGGGTTGGAGTGGGACGAGGGATGAGGCAGGGATGGGGCTGGGGCAGGCAGCAGCTGGGGACAGGCCTAGGGCAGGTGTCAGGTTCCCCTCTCCAGACAGGAGTGTCCCCCCAACCGCCTCACCTGATCGAGCTCACCTGAGTTCCTAATGACTCTGTCTCCCTTCAGCCACACTCGCCTCCTGCCACCTCTGTGGGCTCTAGCTTGGCCCAGCCTGGTCACCTAAGCCTCTCTCCACTACCTCTGGGAGTGGGTGGCCGTGCCATCTCCAGGTGGAAACTGAGGCCCCTGCCTCAGGGACAACTCACACTAAGTACATCAGCCCCATCAACCTCACCTAGTCAAACCTCTCCCTTCAGGCTAGGTGCGGTGACCCACACCTGATATCCCAGCACTTTGGGAGGTCAAGGTGGGCAGATCACGGGGTCAGGAGTTCGAGACCACCCTGACAAACATGGTGAAACCCCGTCTCAATTAAAAATACAAAAATTAACCAAGCATGATGGTGTGCGCCTGTAATCCCAGCTGTTCAGGAAGCTGAGGCAGGAGAATTGCTTGAACCTGGAAAGTAGAGGTTGTAGTGTGCTGAGATTGTACCACTGCACTCCAGCCTGGGCAGCAGAGTGAGACGCCATCTCAAAAAAAAAAAAAAAACTCCCCATCTGTCCCTGTTTCTCGTCTTCTCAAGGTATCAAGGTAGCACCAGTAGCCACCAGGGCCAGGTTTGTGGCACTTGAAAGTTTTGCAAGCATGCCAGACGTGGTGGCTCACAGCTGTAATCCCATCACATGGGGAGGCCAAGGTGGAAGGGTCACTTGAGGCCAGGAGTTCAAGACCAGCAGCATAGCAGGATCCCATCTCTACAAAAAATTAAAAATTAGCTAGGTGTGGTGGGTGCAAACGTATAATCCGAGCTACTTGGTAAGCTGAAGTAGGATCGATTGAGGCCAGGAGTTTGAGGGTGCAGTGAGCTACAATCGTGCCACCGCACTCCATCCTGGGCAGCAGAGCAAGACCCTGTCTCTTAAAAAAATAAATTTAAAGGCTGGCGCAGTGGCTCATGCCTGTAATCTCAGCACTTTGGGAGGCCGAGACGGGTGGACCATCTGAGTTCAGAAGTTCGAGACCAGTCTGGCCAACATGGTGAAACCCTATCTCTACTAAAAACACAAAAATTAGCCGGGCGTGGTGGTGTGCAACTATAATCCCAACTACTCTGGGGGCTGAGGCAGGAGAATCGCTTGAACCCAGGAGGCAGAAGTTGCAGTCAGCCAAGATCGTGCCACTGCACTCCAGCCTGGGCAACAGAACAAGACTCTGCCTCAAAAAAATAAATTTTTTCAAAAGGACAAAGATGGAAAAGGGAGGGGGTGGCTAGGGACTCAGGAGGATCGGGGAGTGAAAAGTTACAAAATGCATGAATCAGGCATTGGTCCATGTGAACCCATTTGTTAACGGTGCTCATCATAGGTTCCTGCCCTCCCACGGAGGCTGGGACACAGGGGCCCTCTCGTCCTGTGTTGCTGGAACAAACTGTAACTTCTGGCAGCCTTGAGTTTTCTTGGCAGGCACTTTACGAGGGACAGGGGCCATCCTAGAGTTTCAGCCTTGAGCTGCTGAAAACGAGGTTCGTGTTTGTTCAAGTCTTTATGGGCCAAGGCCGAGGCCCAGCAGAGAAAGGGCTCAGAGGGGCCTTGGCCAAGGAGAGTGTCTTTGTTGGGGAAGGGAAGGGTGGCCTCGGGATGGGGAAACAACGTTGCCTGGGCATTAGGGTCTGAAGGAAGTCAGGGAAGTCTTCTAGCTGAGTCTTTTCAAGATGGCTGGAAGACAGGCAGGAGGGCAAGAGGGAGCAGGTGAGAAAATGGCAGCCAAGTGGAGAAGTGCGTTCCGAGCAAAGGAAACAGCATCAACAGCACCTGTGGACAGGTGTGGTGGCTCACGCTTGTAATCCCAGCATTCTGGGAGGCTGAGGCAGGCAGATCACCTGAAATCAGGAATTCAAGACCAGCCTGGTCCACATGGCAAAACCCTGTCTCTACTAAAAATACAAAAATTAGCCAGGCATGGTGGCGGTTGCCTGTAATCCCAACACTTTGGGAGGCCGAGGCAGGCAGATCACTTGAGGTCAGGAGTTGGAGACCAGCCTGGCAAACATGGCAAAAACCGATCTCTACTAAAAATACAAAAATTAGGCCGGGCACGGTGGCTCATTCCTGTAATCCCAGCAGTTTGGGAGGCCAAGGTGGGAGGATCACAAGGTCAGGAGTTCGAGACCATCCTGGTTAACACGGTGAAACTCCGTCTCTAGTAAAAATACAAAAAAATTAGCCGGGCATGGAGGCACATGCCTGTAGTCCCAGCTACTCAGGAGGCTGAGGCAGGAGAATTGCTTGAACCCAGGAGGTGGAGGTTGCAGTGAGCTGTGATTGCGCCACTGCACTCCAGCCTAGGCCACAGAGTGAGACTCTGTCTCAAAAAAAAAAAAAAAAAAATTAGCCAGGCATGGTGGCAGAAGCCTGTAATCCCAGCTACTTGGGAGGTTGAGACATGAGAATCACTTGATCCTAGGAAGTGGAGGTTGCAGTGAGCTGAGACTGAGCCACTGCTCTCCAGCCTGGGCAACAGAGTGAAACACTATCTAAAAAAAACACAACAGCAAAAAGCCAAACAAAAACGCCAGCACCTGCAAAGGCTCAGCGCATGCAGCAGCGTGGTGCAATTGGAGTCCTTCTGGTTCCTAGGATTGGAGTCTGACCTCTGTCCTCCAGGTGCTGGGGAGGCGAGGAAGTAGGGGAACCACATACTCAATGCCATAGGAGGATGTGGCTTGGGTGCTCCAAGAAGGTGGTGCTGCCCTTTAGGGCAGGAGCTGGGGGTTCCATGTTGACTTGGGGGATCAGAGAATGGAGATTCCAGGAGCCAGTGACCAGAGTTTTCAAAGAAAAGGAGTAGGTGGTGGCCACTGTGGGCACTGCCTAGGATCCTGGTTCCTGGCTGCTGATCTTTCTCGTTTGTTCTTGTTGTTGTTATTGTTGTTGTGGTTGTTGTTGAGATGGAGTCTGGCTCTGTCACCAGGCTGGAGTGCAGTGGTGTGATCTTGGCTCACTGCAACCTCCACCTCTCATGTTCAAGTGTTTCTCCTGCCTCAGCCTCTCGAGCAGCTGGGACTACAGGGGTGTGCCACCACATCTAGCTAATTTTTGTATTTTTAGTAGAGTTGGTGTTTCACCATACTGGCCAGGCTGGTCTCGAACTCCTGATCTCGTGATCCGCCTGCCTCAGCCTCCCAAAGTGCTGGGATTACAGGCATGAACCACCGAGACTGGCCCTTTTTGTTTGTTTGAGAGAGTCGTCTTGCTCTGTCACTCAGGCTAGCGTGCAGTGGCACAATCTCGGCTCACTGCAATCTCTGCCTACCGGGTTCAAGAGATTCTCATGCTTCAGCCTTGCCAGAAGCTGGGTTTACAGGCGTGCACCACCATGCCTACCTAATTTTTTGTATTTTTGGTAGAAATGGGGTTTCACCATGTTGGCCAGGCTGGTCTCAAACTCCTGATCTCAAGTGATCCAATCGCCTCAGCTCCCAAAGTGTTGGGATTACAAACCCAGCCTGGCTGAGCTTCTTGACGATAATACCATATTTCATCAGACCTAGGACACTATCACCTGTAAGATGCACGTTTCTCTTAGGTACTACCAAGAAAGAGAAATCAGGTCAAGCAAGGTAGCTCATATCTGTAATCCCAGCACCTTGGCAGGCCGAGGGGAAAGGATCCCTTGTGCTCAGGAGTTTGAGACCAGCCTGGGAAACAGAGCAAGACCCATCTCTAAAAAAAAAATTTTTTAAATTCTCTTTGACATGAAGTTTTGCTCTGTCACCCAGGCTGGAGAGCAGTGGCACGATCTCTGCTCACTGCAACCTCTGCCTTCCAGGTTCAAGCAATTCTCCTGCCTCAGCCTCCCAAGTAGCTGGGGATTATAGGCGTGTGCCACCAGGCCCAGCTAATTTTGTGTGTGTGTGTGTGTGTGTGTGTGTGTGTGTGTGTGTGTGTGTGTATTTTTAGTAGAGGTGGGGTTTCACCATGCTGGCAAGGCTGGTCTTGAACTCCTGACCTCAGGTGATCCACCCACCTTGGCCTCCCAAAGTGCTCTACAAAAAATGTTTTAAATTAGCTGGGCATGTTAATCCTAGCTACTGGGGAGGCTAAGTCAGGAGGATCACTTGAGCCCAGGAAGTTGAGGCTACAGAAAGCTATGATCACGCCACTGCACTCCAGCCTGGGTAACAGAGCCAGATCCTGTCTCTATACAGAAACAAACAAACAAAAAAAGGCAGAAAGAGAAATCACTGGCAATTAATTTTGCCAACATTTTTATCTTGTACTTTTTCAAGCATTCAGAGAAGTTTAACAGAATTGTACCATGAACACACATATAGCTACCTCCCAGATGCTACTACTGGCATCTTACCCTAATCGTCCCATGATGTATCTATCTATCCCTTTATCCATTCATCAATCCTGAGACAGGGTCTCGGCTGGGAGCGGTGGCTCACGTCTGTAATCCAAGCACTTTGGAGGCCAAGGAAGGCGGATCACCTGAGGTTGGGAGTTCAAGACTAGCCTGACCAACATGGTGAAACCCTGTCTTTAAAAAAAAAAAAAAGAGAGAGACAGGGTCTCACTCTGCATCCAGGTGGAAGCACAGTGGTGATGTCTTGCAACCATGCCCAGCTAATATTTTGTATTTCTACTAGAGATGGGGTCTCACCACGTTGCCTGGGATGATCTCGAACTCTTGGCCTCAAGCAATCCATCCACCTTTGCCTCCCAAAGTGCTCCCAAAGCATGAATGAATCACTGCATCCAGCCAGCCAGATTATATATATGTAGTTTTTTTTTTTTTTTTGGAGATGGAGTCTCGCTGTGTCACCCAGGCTGGAGTGCAGTGGTGTGATCTTGGCTCACTGCAACCTCTGCCTCCCAGTTTCAAGAGATTCTCCTGCCTCAGCCTCCCAAGTAGCTAGGATTACATGTGCCTGCCACCACACCTGGCTAATTTTTTATTTTTAGTAGAGATGGGGTTTCACCGTGTTGGCCAGGCTGGTCCTGAACTCCTGACCTCAGTTGATCCGCCCACCTTGGTCTCCCAAAGTGCTGGGATGACAGGCGTGAGCCACCGTGCCCGGCTGATTCTATATCTCTTTAAGGGGCTTTGGCTCACACATGTGTCTGCGTTTGTTAGCCATCAGTGAATGTTCACTCAAGAGTTGTGCATTTCACTGTGTAAATTTCCCCTGCCAAAATAGAAGCCGTAAACACATATTCAACTCCAGCTAATGATATGCATGCTGAAGTGCTTATGGTGGTGTTTGCCAGCTACTTTGAAATGCATAAAAAGAAAAAAAAAGATGGGGCAGGCGTGGTGACTCATGCCTGTAGTCCTAGCACTTTGGGAGGCCAAGGCGGGCAGATTGCTTGAGTCCAGGAGATTGAGACCAGCCCAGACAACATGGCAAGACCCTGTCTCTACAAAAGCTACGAAAATTAGTGAGGCCTGGTGGCGTGCCTGTGTTCCCAGTTAGGCGGGAGGCTGAGGTGGGAGGATCACCTGAGCCCAGGAGGTCAAGGCTGCAGTGAGCTATGATCATGCCACTGCACCACTGCGCTGCAGCCTGGGTGACAAAGCAAGATCCTGTCTCCAAAAAAAAAAGAATCCCAGAAAGTTCCGTCATGCCTGTGCCAATCTCCACTACCTGTTCTGACTAGTTTGGCCTACTATACAACTTATTAGAAATGGAATCAGTCTAGATTCCTCATGATGTGTTTGAGATCCATCCAAGTTGTGTCCATCAGTAGTTCACTCCTTTTTATTTATTACTATTATTACTATTTGAGACAGAATCTCACTCTGTCGCCCAGGCTGGAATGCAGTGGTGCGATCTCAGCTCACTGTAACCTCTGCTCCTAGGTTCAAGTGATTCTCCTGCCTCAGCCTCCCAAGTAGCTGGGACTACCAGGCATCCACCACCACACCCAGCTAATTTTTTTGTATTTTTAATAGAGACAGGGTTTCACCATGTTAGCCAGGCTGGTCTTGAACTCCTAACCTTGTGATCTGCCCGCCTCTGCCTCCCAAAGTGCTGAAGTTACTGGCGTGAGCCATAAGGGGAACTTTAACGCATTCCTGGGGGGAAGGCTGGCCCACCCCTGCCCTTCTTCCCTAGTTACCCACCCAGTGGCATAACCTCTCAGAACAGTCTGAGAGTTTCCTATTGAGTAAATTACACCTGCCTTGTTGCACAACACAGCAAATTTACTTAGTGCCACTGAGCTGTGTACCTGCAAATGGTAAGTTTTATGTTACATATAGTCTATCACAATTGAAAAAAATGGTTTAGGCTGGGCGCGGTGGCTCATGCCTGTAATCCCATCACTTTGGGAGACCAAGGTGGGCAGATTGCTTGTTGATCAGCCTGGCCAACATGATGAAACCCTGCCTCTACTGAAAATACGAAAATTAGCCGGGTGTGGTGGCTGGGAGTCTGTAATCCCAGTCTCTCGGGAGGCTGAGGCAGGAGAATCGCTTGAGCCTGGGAGACGGAGGTTACAGTGAGTAGAGATTACAGCACTGCACTCCAGCCTGGGCGACAGCAAGACTCCGTCTCAAAAAAAATATATATAGAACTATACACATAACACAGTTGAATTTTGCCGTATGTAAATTAGACTTCAGGCCGGGCATGGTGGCTCACGCTTGTAATCCAAGCACTTTGGAGGCCAAGGTGGGCAGATGACCTGAGGTCGGGAGTTCAAGACCAGCCTGACCAATATGGTGAAACCCCATCTTTAAAAATAAATAAATAAATAAATAAATAAATAAATAAATAAAGTAAATTAGACTTCAATTAACCAAAAAAAAAAAAAAAAAGCCCCTGAAAAGATATATAACCATACCAACAAAAAGAGAGCGAGGACATCTCTATATCTTTGTACCATGTGTGCACACACACACATGTGCAGCAGAGGGAGGAAGAAGTGAGTTTGGGGGCACACCTGCTACCGCTGCTACCGTAACGATGACTGGCAGCTTTAACTGCCATGCATTTTTAATCACAGAAATGTTCAGGGCTCGAATTTCCAGGAGCTGACCACCAGGTCTGAAATGCAACCTGGCCCTTCTCTGACATGCGCAGCCTCTTGTCCACTCCTTCCCTGTCAGCCTCACTCCCCTACTCCTGATCACTGGACCTGAGATATTTTCTAGAACAATAGTGCCATCTCAGCCTCCCAAGAGGGGAGCCCACTCCTAGGAGGGCCCCCTTGGGTCCAATATGCTGGGCCTTGGTGGCCTCTTGTGGCCAGAAGTAGAATTATCCCATGTTAAGAATGATCACAGGCCAGGTGCGGTAGCTCACGCCTGTAATCCCAGCTCTTTGGGAGGTGGAGTTGGGCAGATTACGAGGTCAAGAGATCGAGACCATCCTGGCCAACGTGGTGAAACCCCATCTCTACTAAAAATACAAAAATTAGCAGGGAGTGGTGGTGCATGCCTGTAGTCCCAGCTACTCAAGAGGCTGTGGTGGAGAATCGCTTGAACCAGAAGGCAGAGGTTTCAGTGAGACGAGATCGCACCACTGCACTCCAGCCTGGCAACAGAGACTCCATCTTAAAAAAAAAAAAAATCACAATAGGCCGGGAACAGTGGATGTCGCCTGTAATCCCAGCACTTTGGGAAGCCCAGGTGAGCCCAGGAGTTTGAGACCAGTTTGGGCAACATGACAAAACCTCATCTCTGCAGAAAAATAAAATAAAAATTCGCTGGCATGGTGGCACGCTCCTATAGTCCTATAGTCTCAGCTACTTGGGAGGCTGAGGTGGGAGGATCACTTGAGCCTGGGAGGTCAAGGCTGCAGTGAATCATGATTGTGCCACTGCACTCCAGCCCAGGTGACAGAGCAAGACCCTGTCTCAAAAAAACTAAAAGAATTTCAAAAAGATCAGAGTAGGCCAGGTGTGGTGGCTCATGCCTGTATTCCAACACTTTGGGAGGCCCAGGTGGGAGAATTCCTTGAGCCCAGGAGTAGTTCGGACAACAGAGCAAGACTCTGTCTCTATTTCGAAAATTAAAAGATCACAATAAGGTTTGATTCTGCTTATGACTGGGGTGGGAATGTATTTTCTTTCTTTTTTTTTTTGGGGGGGGGGACAGAGTTTCGCTCTCGTTACCCAGGCTAGAGTGCAATGGCGCGATCTCGGCTCACCGCAACCTCCGCCTCCTGGGTTCAGGCAATTCTCCTGCCTCAGCCTCCTGAGTACCTGGGATTACAAGCACGCGTCACCATGCCCAGCTAATTTTTTGTATTTTTAGTAGAGACGGGGTTTCATCGTGTTGACCAGGATGGTCTCGATCTCTTGACCTCGTGATCCACCCGCCTCGGCCTCCCAAAGTGCTGGGATTATAGGCTTGAGCCACCGCGCCCGGCATCTTTTTTTTTTTTTTTTTTTTTGAGACGGAGTCTCGCTTTGTTGCCAGGCTGGAGTGCAATGGTGCAATTTCAGCTCACTGCAACCTCAGCCTCCTGGGTTCAAGTGATTCTCCTGCCTTAGCCTCCCTAGTAGCTGGGGTTACAGGTGTGTGCCACCACATCCAGCTAATCTTTTGTATTTTTAGTAGAGACAGGGTTTCAGCATGGTGGCCAGGATGGTCTTGATCTCTTGACCTCATGATCCACCTGCCTCGGCCTCCCAAAGTACTGGGATTACAAGTGTGAGCCACTGCACCCTACCTTTTTTCTTTCTTTTTTTTTTTGTGGGGAAGGGGGTGCATTTTCATACAGGGTTGTAGGCCTATAAATTGGTGCAACCTTTTTAGCAGCACAAGTCGAAATTTAAAATACACACACCCTCTAACCTATGGGAATCACAGAAGTCTTCTTGCCCAAACATATTTCCTCTAGCTCTAAGTAAAAGAGACAAGAATATTCTCATCTTTGTGTTAAACAAAACCACAGGAACACAATTGGCCATATCCAGAATGCGGGACCATCTGTACAGGGGATTCAGTCTCTCCAACAAATCCCTGACATAAAAACAGGCAGCGAAGAGGCACCATTGATTAAAAAGAAACTTAAGGCCAGGCACAGTGGCTCATGCCTGCAATCCCAGCACTTTAGGAGGCCAAGGCAGGCAGATCACCTGAGGTCAGGAGTTCAAGACCAGCCTGGCCAACATGGTGAAACCCCCTCTCTACTAAATATACAAAAATCATCTGGGCTTGGTGGTATGTGCCTGTAGTCCCAGCTACTTGGGAGGCTGAGGCAGGAGAATCGGGTGAACCCAGAAGGTGGAGGCTGCAGTGAGCCAAGACTGAGCTACTGCATTCCAGTCTGGGCAACAGCGCAAGACTGTCTCCAAAAAAAAAGAGTGAGAAAGAACCAAAGAAACAAACAGCCAAGAATATCTCCACTGGGATCACAGACAAACTGGGGGTCAGGAATTCTGTGCACCTGTGCTTGGCGGCACCCACTCGAAGCAATCCGACGCCTGGAGTAGACCTGAAACATTCCCCGAACACACCCAGACCCATCGTCACAGGCTACAGGGGCTTAGCATAAGCTGTGACCAGCACAGAGTGAACAATAAGGAGCTCCGGCACAGCGGTGACTCCTAGGAAGCTGGGCTTAAAGATGATGTCACAGCCATACACAGCCATCTGGAAGGCTGCCTGCCCAAGGCTGTGCCTTCTCAGGAGACAGCACAGGGAGAATACCAAGCTACTAGTCCCCGGCTGACCACGAGGCAAAAGGGGAAATACTCCCAACTGTGATAGCAGCCTCCAAGCCACACACACATCTGATGGGAAAGGGCAAAAATCTAACTGGCCAAGGGGCTTAAGCACAATTTTTTTTGAGAAAGAAAGAGACGAGGTCTTGCTCTCACTCAGGCTGCTGGAGGGCAGTGACATGATCAGCTCACTGCAGCCTTGAGCTCTTGAGCTCAAGCAATCCTCCCACCTCAGCCTCCTGAGTAGCTGGGACTTCAGGCATGCACCACCATGACCACCTTTTTTTTTTTTTTTAATTTTTGTAGAGATGGGGTCTTGCTATGTTGCCCAGGCTGGTCTTGAATTCCTGGGCTCAAGTGATCCTCCTGCATTGGCCTCCCAAAGTACTGGAATTACAGGCATGAGCCACCACACCCAGTCAATTTTTTTTTTTTTTTAGAGATGGGGTCTCGCTATGTTGCCCAGGCTGGTCTTGAATTCCTGTGCTCAAGTGATCCTCCTGCATCAGCCTCCCAAAGTGCTGGGATTACAGGCATGAGGCACCATGCCTGGCCAAGTACAACCTTTAACCATTAAGTGGCTTATGTTGACCCAGGGGTGACCCCTAGGTAGCCAAGTTAAAAGGTAAAAACAGAAAGAAAAAATCTGAGCAGGAACGTCAGAGTCTGCATAGTGTGAGATGAGGATCGTGATGGTGAAACTTGTTCAACTAAGTCACAAAGCAATACATGATCAGCAAACAACAGTAACCACAGCCCCTGGCTGGAGTTGGGGTAATCAAGTGTCAGAGTTGCTAAAATGTATTATCTAAAACGTCCAGCTAGCCAGGTGCAGTGGCTCACACCTATAATCCCAGCACTTTGGGAGGCCGAGGCCAGGCAGATCATGAGGTCAAGAGATCGAGGCCATCCTGGCCAACATGGTGAAATCCCGTCTCTACTAAAAATACAAAAAATTAGCCAGGCGTGGTGGTGCATGCCTGTAGTCCCAGCTACTTGGGAGGCTGAGGCAGAATTGCTTGAAACCAGAAAACGGAAGTTGCAGTGAGCTGGGATCTCGCCACTGCACTCCAGCCTGGTGATGCAGCCAGACTCCATCTCAGAAAAAAAAAAAAGTCCAGCTTTCAAGATAAAACTGTGAGACATGCAAAGAGATAGGATAGGCTGGGCATGGTGGCTCATGCCTGTAATCCTAGCACTTTGGGAGGCCAAGGCCGGCAGATCACTTGAGGCCAGGAGTTCAAGACCAGCCTGGGCAACATGGAAACCCCATTTCTACTAAAAATACAAAACAAACAAACAAAAAAAATAGCTGGGAGTGGTGGCATGAGCCTGTAGTCCCAGCTACTCAGAATATTGAGGCCAGAGTATCACTTGAACCCGGAAGGTGGAGGGTGCTGTGAACAGAGATCATGCCGCTGCACTCCAGCCAGGGTGATGGAGTGAGACTCTGTCTCAAAAAAAAAAAAAAGAAAGAAAGAAATAGGATAGCATGACCTATCTACAGCCTTCACTGGTAAATGCTACCAAACATTTAAAGAATGCCAATTTTGGGCCGAGCACAGTGTCTCACACCTGTCATCCCCGCACTTTGGGAGGCTGAGGCAGGCAGATCACCTGAGGTTAGGAGTTCCAGACCAACTTGGCCAACATGTCAAAACCTCTTCTCTACTGAAAACACAAAAATTAGCCAGATGTGGTGGCACATACCTGTAATCCTAGGTACTCGGGAGGCTGAGGCACGAGAATCGATTGAACCCAGGAGGTGGAGGTTGCAATGAGCTATCGTGCCACTGTACTCCAGCCTGTGAGACAGACAGACTCCATCTCAAATCAATCAATCAATCAATCAATAAACAAACAAACAAACTGCAAGACGTGTATCCTGAAAACCACACAACATTGTTGAAAGAAATCAAAGGCCTAAATAAATGGGAAGACATTCCATATTCATGGATCAAAAAGACTTAATATTGTGGGTTTTGGCTTTTTTTTTTTCTTTTGAGATGGAGTTTTGCTCTGTTGCCCATGGAGCACAAGGGCGAGATTTCGGCTCACCACCACCTCCGCCTCCCAGGTTCAAGTGATTCTCCTGCCTCAGCCTCCTGAGTAGCTGGGTGTATAGGCATACACCACCACGCCTAGTTACTTTTGTATTTTTAGTAGAGACAGGGTTTCCTCCATGTTGTTCAGGCTGGTCTCGAACTCCTGACTTCTGGTGATCTATCTGCCTCAGCCTTCCAAAGTGCTGAGATTACAGGCGTGAGCCACCGCGCCCAGCTGTTTTTGTTTTTAGAGACGAGGGTCTTGCTATGTTGCCCAGGGTGGACTTGAGCTTCTGAGCTCAAATGATCCTTCTATTTCAGCCTCCCAAGTACCTGGCACTACAGGTATGTGCCACCATGCCTAGGATTTAATATTGTTAAGATGCCAGTTCTTTCAAAAATTATCTACAGGGTCAACACAATTCCTATCGAAATTCTGACTGTAGTTTTATGAAAACTGACAAGCTGGCCCTAAAATTCCTATGAAAATTAAGAAACTTGGCATAGTTAAAACAATCTGGAAAAAGATGTACCAAGTTAGAGGTCTGACAACTTCCCAGTTTTAAAACTTACTACAAAGCTACAGTAATTGCTGGGCACGTTGGCTCGTGCCTGTAGTCCCAGCTACTCGGGAGGCTGAGGCTGGGAAATGAAATCGCTTGAGTCCAGGAGTTCTGGGCTATAGTGCACTATGCCAATCAGGTGTCCACATTAAGTCCAGCATCAATGTGGTGACCTCCCAGGAGCGGGGGACTACCAAGTTGCCAAAGGAGCAGTGAACTGGCCCAGGTCAGAAATGGAGCAGGTCAAAACTCCCGTGCTGATCAGTAGTGGATCCCCCCTGTGAAGAGCCACTGCACTCCAGCCTGGACAACATAGTGAGACCCTGTCTCTAAAAAAAAAAAAAAAATCTACAGTAATCAAGACAGTGCATTACTAGCATAAGGATAGATATTAGATCAATAGAATAGAATCAAGAGTCCAGAAGTAAGCCCTTATGTTTTTGACAAGTGTTTCAAGTTGAGGGGGAAAGAATTGCCTTTGCAAAAAAATTAGTGCTGGGAAAACTGGATCATGACCATCTTTTCTGATAGTAACTCAGCTGTTAATTCTATTGAAGGTTATGACTAATTACATACTCATTGTATGTAATGAGTCACCCTTTTCTTGATGCTTTTATGATTCTCATTGACTTTCAACAGTTTGACTACTACGTGCCTAGTTGTGAATTGTTTTTTAGTTTATCCTATTTGGAGTTCATAAAATTTTTCAAACATTTAGATTAATGTTTTTAAAATCAAACTCAGGAAGTTTTCACCCTCTATTTCTTCTAATATTCTTTTCCCCCTTTTCTTTTTTTTTTTTTTTTTTTTTTTTGGAAGAAAAAAAATTAAAAAAAAAAAAAAAAGAAAGAAAAAGAATACAGGAAAGGAAGAAAGAGGAAGAGGAAGAGGGAGAGAGAACAGGGGTGTTGCTTTATTGCCCGGGCTAGAATGCAGTCTAAAACTGGGTATGCCTGTAATTGTGTTTAATAATAGAGACATAAAAAAAAATGAGGGAATAAAATAATTAACAAGCAGCCAACCAATATTTCATTTAAACCTGTAAATACGTGTGATGTAGTACTGATAAGAGTGTATATTTTGTGTATTTAAAGTGGAGAGTTCTATGAATGTTAATTAAGTCTACTTGTTCCAGATCTGAGTTCAAGTCCTGGATATCGATGTTAACATTCTGTCTCATTGATCTATCTAATATTGATGTTGAAGTCTCCCGCTATTATTGTGTGGGGGTCCAAGTCTCTTTGTAAGTCTTATATATCTGGGTATTTCTGTATTGGGTGCATATATGTTTAGGATCTTTAGCTCTTCTTGTTACATTGATCCTTTTATCTTTATGTAATATCCTTCTTTGCTTCTTTTGATCTTTATTGCTTTGAAATCTATTTTATCAGCAAAAATTGCAACTCCTGCTTTCTATTTATTTATTTTAGCTCTCCATTTGGTTGGTAAATTTTTCACCATCCCTTTGTTTTGAGTCTTTATGTATCCTTGCATGTGAGATGGATCTAGATGTAGCATACCAATGGGTCTTGGCTTTTTTTGCCTGTCTGTGTCTTTGGATTGGGGGATTTAGTCAATTTAAATTTAAAATTAATAACAATATATGTGTGTTTGATACTGTCATTTAATGTTAGCTGGCTGTTTTGCCTGTTAGTTGATGCAATTTCTTAAATATGTTGATGTTCTTTATTTTTTGGTATTTTTTTAGAAAGGCTGATACTAGTTGTTCCTTTCTATTTGTAGTGGTTCTTTCAAAAGCTCTTGTAAAGCAGGCCTGGTGGTGATGAAATCTCTGAGTGCTTGCTTGTTCACAAAAGATTTTATTTTTCCTTCGCTTATGAAGCTTAGTTTGGCTGGATGTAAAATTCTGGGTTGAAAGTTTTTTTCTTTAAGGATGTTGAATATTGGCCCCCACTCTCCTCTGGCTTGTAGGGTTTCTACTGAGAGATCTGCTGTGAGTCTGATGGGCTTCCCTTTATGGGTAACCTGACCTTTCTCTCTGGCTGCCCTCAGTATTTTCTCTTTCATTTCAACCCTGGTGAATCTGGCAATTATGTGCCTTGAGGTTGGCCTTCTTGAGGAATATTTTTGTGGTGTTCTCTGTATTTCCTGGAGTTGAATATTGTCCTGCCTTGCTAGGTTGGGAAAGTTTTCCTGAATAATATCCTGAAGCGTATTTTCCAGCTTGGATTGATTCTCTTCGTCACATTCAGGTACACCTATCAAACGTAGATTAGGTCTTTTCACATAGTCCCATATTTCTTGGAGACTTTGCTCGTTCTTTTTTATCCTTTTTTCTCTAATCTTGTCTTTTTGTTTTATTTCATGAAGTTGGTCTTCGACCTCTGATATCTTTTCTTCTACTTGATCAATTCGGCTGTTAAAACTTGTGCATAGTTCGCAAAATTCTCGTGTTGTATTTTTCAGCTCCATTAATTCACTTATATTCCTCTCTAAATTGTGTATTCTTGTTAACATTTCGTCAAACCTTTTTTCAAAGTTCTTAGTTTCTTTGCATTGGGTTAGAACAAGTTCTTTTAATTCCCAGAAGTTTCTTATCATCCACTTTTTAAAGCCAGCTTCTGCTAATGGAACACAGTCTTTCTCCATCAGGCCTTGTTCTGTTTCTGATGAGGAACTGTGATCCCCTGTAGAGGGAGAGGCGTTCTGAGTTTGGGTATTCTCAGCCTTTTTAGGCTGTTTTCTTCCCTTCGTTATAGATTTATCCATCTGTGGTCTTTATAATTACCGTCTTTATAGTTGGGTTTCTGAATGGACGTCCAACTTGTTGATTCCCGGCGCTAGAATCTGAGCAACCCACTGCTCCGGCCAAAACAGTGGCTTTAAGATTGATGGTGCTTTTCTGACTCCGCACCAAGAACCGCCACACCAAGGCAGCGGCAAAACCGCCTCACCGGCCTCAAGAGTCACGCTGGCGACAGGTGGGGCTCCTCCGCTGGGAATCTCCTGGTGTGTGAGCAACAAAAATTGATCTGAAAGTGTGGCGTCCTCTCGTTCTCTGCTCTTTCAGTGGGAGCTGCAATCCCGAGCTGCTAGTGATCAGCCATCTTGGATCTCTCTCTCCCCCTTTTCTTAATCCTATCCTTCGGGGACTGCCATTATGCATATATAAATACTCCTCAACTTACAAAATAGAATTATGTCTTGATAAACCCATTTTAAGTTGAAAATATCATAAGTCAAAATGCATTCAATATACCTAGCCTAGCAAACATCATACTTCATGGCCGAGTGCAGTGGCTCATGCTTGTAATCCCAGCACTTTGGAAGGCTGATATAGGAGGATTGTTTGAGCCCAGGAGTTTGAGATCAGCCTGGGCAACATAGGAAGACCCTGTTGCTACAAAAATAAATAAATAAATGAACAATATAGCACTTCTGGAAATCAGATTCCTTTCTCCCTACTCCCTGGGATTTGATGTTGTTGTTGCTTGTTGTTGATGGTGGTTGTTTAGTGACTTCTCTGGACTTAATTCTGTAAAATCTGTGTTCTTTGTTCTGTGCAACAACTGAAGACTTTGCTTAGTTATCTCAGTGGTCAGCTAATAATTGAACAGAGATCTGCCTAGACATGTACTTGCTTTGGCAGCACATACACTAAAATTAAAATGATACAGAGAAAATTATCTGACCCTTGTGCAAGGAATACACACAGATTCATGAATTATTCCATATTTTTAAAAAATTTATTTAAAAAATTAAAAAGAGACCTTTTTAAAAGCTTTGAACCATTCAGTTTTGCACCATATGCTGAGGAACTGTGTGTGTGTTGAGGCACGTCTTTAATATTCCACCAAGCAACTTACAACTCTGCCTTAGCCTTCATTTCCTCTTGTGCAGGCTTTCAAGGTCAGCCAGAGGTGAGAGTTTAGGATCTTCTCAGGTCTTCCTGGGTGTGCACCCAGCCCTGCACGTACATATAGCCCACTGAATTCTTGGAAACACAGCAGGAGCTTTTCAAAATATCTTATTGACATCTCATCTCCCACTTATTCCTTTTAAAAATTTTTGGTCAGTTTCTCATTGGCCCCAACTGATTACACCATAGCAGGTAGTTGCAATGTTAAACAATTGCCACTGATTGTTTTGGACAAATGCCTTGGGCATAGGGCTAGTTGCACAGATACTGGAAAAACTCTTGGATCAAATAAAGATAAGCTTTGAGAATGACGTTTTTCAGCAAACTGCCAGACAAATCAAATAGCGACAGTTCTCTGGGAATGGGACTTTTAGGGAGCTCCAAGCCCAGCCTGCCTCTTCAGTAGCTGGCAGGATGCTTGTTTTCACAGCTACCTTGGTTAAAAGCTGGCAGATTTTCATGGATCTGGGAAACAGGGATGCTTTTAGGGTAAATTAAAATGCTACAAAATCAGTGTTTATACTGAGATTCAGCCCTTTTACTTGAACATATGCTCTTCAAATTGCTGCAAGCCTTTAGATAATTTCCAGGTCTGAAGAAGCTGATTTTGACCATTTTTGTCAGTGTTCTCTTTGCTTTTATGGAGAAGCAGGTTTTTGGAGATTCTTGCTCCACTATTCTGGAAGCATTTCCTCTTATGCATTCAATCTTTTTTTTTTCCCCATTGCCATGCTTTAAATTTTTTTATTTTATTGTACATTGACCATGTGTGTATTTATGGTGTACAGCATGATGTTATGACTTATGAATACAATATGGAATAATTAAATCAAACTAATTACTATATCCACCACCTCAAATACTTACATTTTTTGGTGGTGAGGACATTTAAAATTTATTTTCTTTTTTTTTTTATTTTTTTAAAGATGAGGTTTCACCATGTTGGTCAGGCTGGTCTTGAACTCCCCACCTCAGGCGATCCACCCGCCTTGGCCTCCAAAGTGCTTGGATTACAGGTGTGAGCCACCACGCCCGGCCTAAAATTTATTTTCTTAACTTTTGTTTGTTTGTTTTTGGACAGGGTCTTACTCTGTCACCTAGGCTGAAGGGCAGTGGCATGATCACAGCTCATTGCAGACTCAAGCTCCCAGCTCAAGAAATTTTCCCACCTCAGCCTCTCAAGTAGCTGGAACTAGAGCTGCATGCCATCATGGCTGGGTAATTTTTTAATTTGTTTTATAGAGATGGAGCCACACCATATTGCCAAGACTGGTCTGCAACTCCAGAGCTCAAGTGATTCTCCCACCTCGGCCTTTCAAAGTGATGGGGTTACCGGCATGAACCACCATGCCTGATCTCTTTACAGTTTTGAAATTTACTCTACACTGTTGTTAATTACATTCACCAAGCTGTGCAATAGTTCTCAAAAAAGCATTTCTCCTTTCTAACTGAGATTTTGTACTCTTTGTCCATCATTACCCCCTTTCCTCCAACCCCCATCCTATCTTAATAGCATTCTTAGAAGATGAGATATTCTAGCCTTTTTTTTTTTTTTTTTTTGAGATTGAGTCTCCTCTGTTGCCCAGGCTGGAGTGCAGTGGTGTGATTTTGGCTCACTGAAACCTCTGCCTTCCGGGTTCAGGCAATCCTCCTGCCTCAGTCTCCTGAGTGGCTGGGACGACAGGCACCCGCCACCACACCCGGCTAATTTTTCACAGTTTTAGTAGACACGGTTTCACTGTGTTGCCCAGGCTGGTCTTGAACTCCTGACCTGAGGTGATCCACCCGCCTTGACCTCCCAAAGTGCTGGGATTCTTTTTAAGGAAACTGTGACCGGGTGCAGTGGCTTATTTACTCCAGTCCTTAGTTCCCTCCTCCACGCCAGTTGTTTATCCCACAAGTTTATTTAGGAACTTGTCTGTGGGAGGATTGCTCAGCTCCAAAGGTTGCACATAAGGAGACTCCACAAACCTGCAGATGATGCTTCTGCTGTCAGGTTGAAAGCAGGTCTCTTCTGTCTGAGCTTGGCTTTGGGCCAATCACCTGGAGGAATCCCAAAGCTGTGATAGAAGCCCCTGAGCATCCTTCCTGCTCTCCACGCCATCAGGAACGTCAGCTGATGCTGTCTCCAGGTGAGCTGAGACATGCAGGTGCATTCCTGAGTCACACGCAGGCCACGTCCCTGGCAGAAACCCAGCCTGCTCTCCAACACCTTCCAGCCATTCCCAATATCACACAGATGATAGAGCAGTGAAACAAAAACTGGACAAGTGAGGCCGGGTGTGGTGGCTCATGCCTATAATCCCAGTATTGTGAGGGCCGAAGCAGGTGGATCACAAGGTTAGGAGATTGAGATCATCCTGGCCAACATGGTGAGACCCTGTCTCTACTAAAAATACAAAAAAGTTAGCCAGGCATGGTGGAGTGTACCTGTAGTCCCGGCTACTCAAGAGGCTGAGGCAGAGAATCACTTGAACCCGGGAGGCGGAGGCTGCAGTGGCCCGAGATTACGCCACTGCACTCCAGCCTGAGTGACAGAGCAAGACTTTGTCTAAAAAACAAAAACAAAACAAAAAAAACTAGATGACTTGGCCACCAGTAAAGGAGGCTCAGGGTTTAGGGTTTAGTTCTTTAGGTGGAACAAGCCCAATTATCCCATGGAACTGATGTTTACAGTTTCTTTGAATAAACATAGAAATTGATCCTCTCAATCTTTTTTTTTTTTTGAGACAGGGTCTCACTCTGTTGCCCAGGCTGGACTGCAGTGGTACAGTCTCAGCCCACTGCAACCTCCACCTCCTGAGTTCAAGCAATTCTCCTGCCTCAGCCTCCAGAGTAACTGAGATTACATGTGCATGCCAGCACACCTGGCTAATTTTTGTATTTTTAGTAGAGAGGGGATTTCAGCATGTTGGCCAAGCTGATCTCAAACTCCTTACCTCAGTTTATCTGCCTGCCTCACCCTCCCAAAGTGCTGGGATTACAGGAGTGAGCCACCACGACTGGCCTTAATTTGCATTTTCTTAATGAGTATTAATGATCACTTTTTCAGGTGCTCATTAACCATGGTGATATCCTGTTTTGTGAAGTGTTTGTGTTCATATATTTTTGCCTAGTTGTCTATATTTTTCTTATTGACGTGTAGAAGTTCTGGGCGTGAGTCGTTTATCAAAAATATATGTTGCAAGCATATGTATCCCTAAGGCTTGCCTTGTCATCCTCTCCTAATGGTCTCTTGATGAACAGGCCATTTTTCTCAACGTTGATGAAGGCCAATCTTTCATTTTGTGATCAGTACTTTTTAAAGAACTTGTTTTGTTTTGAGACAAGATCTCACTCTGTCAGGCAGGCTGGAGTGCAGTGGTGCGATCGAAGCTCACCGCAGCTCAAACTCCCAGGCTCAAGCCATCCTCCTGCCTTAGCCTCTGAAGGAGCTAGGACCCCAGGCACAGACCACCATACCCAGCTAATTTTTGTATTTTTGTTGAGAGTGGGTTTGCCTATGTTGCCTAGTCTGGTTTCAAACTCCTGGCCTCAAGCAATCTGCTTGCCTCAGCCTCCCGGAGTGTAGAGATTTCAGGGACGAGCCAACATGCCTGCCTTAAAGTACCTGTCTAGATGACTGTTTATCCCAAAATCACGAAGGCGTTCTCTTGTTTCCTTCTAGAAATTTTGTTGTTTTTACCTCTCACATCTAGGACTATAATCTATCTCAAATTAATTTTTGGATATGGTGTGAGGTAGGGGGATTTTATTGAAAAGACCATCCTTTCATGAATGATTTCCAATGCATTCCTGACCCCATGGTTAGAATTAACTTCTTTAAGCACTCATAGGATCATTCCATTTTCCCGTCTGTCTTCAATGGCAAATCATTGCTCTTATGGACAATAATCAGATAATGATCAGTTCCTTGTGTAACAGCACCCAGCTTGGTCTGGCCACCTCCTGTCTCGCCTGCCAAATCTTGCCTTGTGTCTGCATTTCCACTTTGAATACAGAGTTCTTGATCAGGTCACACCCTCATCCCCAAGCCCTTCCCATACAGTGTTTTCATCCTGTTAGACTACTTAATCAAACTTCAAGTCTCATCTCTTCCAGGAGCCTTCTCAACAACACAGTACCTGTCCTTTAAATCTAAGTTGGATGACTTCCATATATGTGTTTGTTATACCCCTGAGTTTCTAATTATAATTATGTGTTTATTTTCTTTTTTGAGACAAGGGTCTCACTCTGTTGCCATGGCTGGAGTGCAGTGGTATGATCTCGGCTCACTGCAGCCTCCACCTCCCGGGTTCAAGCAATTCTCCCATCTCAGTCTCCCGAGTGGCTGGGATTACAAAGGTGTGCCACCACATCCAGATAATTTTTACATTTTTAGTAGAGACAGCGTTTCACCATGTTGTCCCGGCTAATCTTGAACCCATGCCCTCAGATGATCCACCTGCCTCAGGCTCCCAAAGTACTGGGATTACAGGCTTGAGTCACCATGCCTGGCCTTTTTTTTTTTCTGCTCTGTCATCCGTCCAGGCTGGAGTGCAGTGATGTAATCTTGGCTAACTGAAACCTCCACCTGTTGGGCTCAATTGATTCTTCCACCTCAGCGTTCTAAGTAGCTGGGATTACAGGCGCCTGCCACCACACTCAGCTAAATTTTGTATTTTTAGTAGACACAGGCCTTCATCATGTTGGCTGGGCTGGTCTCGAACTCCTGGTCTCATGATCCACCTGCCTCAGCGTGATCCACTCCGGACTTCAGGTGATTCACTCCTCCCAAAGTGCTGGGATTACAGGTGAGAGCCACTGAGCCCAGTCTTCTAATGATATTGAAATATCTCCCCTACTATAACTTCTCTGAGGGAAAGGAGGCCTATTTAGTTCGCATGAGAGGTGTGTCAAAGTACTGTTGAATTAATAAACTTAAGGGATGATCCTGTCCCAGGAACCCAGAAAGCATGGACCTTGGAGAAACAAGGACGTTTCCAGTGTCAGATCTAGTGCTTGGCAAATAGATTATTATTTCCGAGCCTCCATTTCCAAATCTGTAAATTAAGATGTACTATTCTCTACATAGGATTGTAGGGGGCATCAAATAACGTAATGTGGCTAGTTGTGGTGGCTCACACCTGTAATCTGTGTTTTGAGAGGCTGAGGTGGGGGCATCACTTGAGGCTAGGAGTTCGAGACTAGCCTGGGCAACATAGTGAGACGCCCCCCCACCTCCATCTCTACAAAAAATTTAAAAGTTAGCAGGGCGAAGTGGCGGGTGCCTGTGTTCTCAGTTACTTGGGAGGCTGAGGTAGGAGGATCTCTTGAGCCCATGAGTTCGAGGCTGCAGTGAGCTGTGATTGCGCCTCTGCACTCCAAGCCTTGGCAAGAGAGTGAGACTTTGTCTAAAAATAATAAAAAGGTTAAACCAAATTTCTTCTCTTCAGAGGACAGTAAAAAAAGAAAATAATAATAAAATGGGCTGGGTGAGGTGGCTCACATCTGTAATCCCAGCACTTTGGGAGGCCAAGGAGGGCGGATCACAAGGTCAGGAGTTCAAGACCAGACTGGCCAACATGGTGAAGCCCCATCTCTACTAAAAAACACAAAAATTAGCTGGGCATGGTGGCTCGTGCCTGTAATCCCAGCTAGTTGGGAGGCTGAGGTAGGAGAATTGCTTGAACCGGAACCCTGGAGGCAGAGGCTGCATTGAGCCGAGATCGCACCACTGCACTCCAGCCTGGGCTACAGAGTGAGACTCCATCTCAAAATAATAATAATAATAATAATAATAATAAAAATGATAAGGTAATGTGCAGAAGAATCCAGAAGTAATTGGCACGCGGAGGGCCCAATGAGGTTTTTTTCTTTTTTTGAGACGGAGTCTCTCTCTATCACTCAGGCTGGAATGCAGTGGTGTGATCTTGGCTCACTGCAACCTCCGCCTCCCAGGTTCAAGCAACTGTCCTGCCTCAGCCTCCCGAGTAGCTGGGACGACAGACGCCCGCCACCACGCCCAGCTAATTTTTGTATTTTTAGTAGAGACGGGGTTTCACCATGTTGGCCAGGCTGGCCTCGAACTCCTGACCTCAAATGATCCACCCACCTTGGCCTCTCAAAGTGCTGGGATCACAGGCATGAACCACCGCGCGCCGCGATTGAGTAAGAGGAGACGCAGAGAACAGACTCCCGCCCGCTCTTCCCCATGCACATGCGCGGCAGCGGGCGCGCCCTCAGCCAAGTCCTGCGAGCCCCTACGCGTCCCCACGCGTGCGTGATCCACCGGAACCTGAGCCCGGGCGGGACGTGAGGGGGCGGGGCCTCCACAGTACGCCTGCGCCGAGCGAGGCCGTGCGTCGCGGGGGGCGGGGTCGCGCAGGCGCACAGGGCGCCCCGGCTCCGGAGCATAAACAAGAGCGGGGACGGGATGAGGCGGCGGTTGATCCCGGGACGGCGAGTGGCGGCGACCGAGGCGGCGAGCGGGTCCCGGCGCCGACCCTGAGTGCAGCCTGACCCGCCCTTGCGCGCGCGCCCTCCCCGGCCGGGCCCACCCGCCGCGCGCCCAGCCATGAACCTGGCGAGCCAGAGCGGGGAGGCCGGCGCCGGCCAGCTGCTCTTCGCCAACTTCAACCAGGACAACACGTAAGGCCAGGGTCTGGGTCAGGGTCAGGAGTTGGGGACGGGGTGAGGCCGGGGTCGGGCCTCGGCCTTGGCAGCGTGGGGAGGTCCTCGCTGTGAAGCTCAGCGGAGTCGCAGTTTCGGCCTCCCTGTGGGCCAAGGCGGGCAGAGGCGTCCCCGGGGCGCGCAGGGAGGGGCGCCCTCCAGGGAGACCCTCGGGTGCTGCCCTGCAGCTGCGGCCTCGGGGCGGGAGAGGTGGTGGAGAGGAGGCTGCTTTCACCCTCCTGCGGGGAGGCCACCTAGCTTTAAACCTCATTACTTCTCGCAAAGTTGGGGCCAAACTTTGGGGCTTGGCTTGTCTAGGCCGCCTGTGGAGGGGTGGGAGTGAGTCGCTTCCTCTTCTCTCCTCTCCCTTCTTGCTTAGCGTCTCCTACTCAGTCACTGAATCAGCCCCTTCTCAT
The DNA here is from genome assembly GCF_009761245.1 of Sapajus apella. Classification (NCBI taxonomy): domain Eukaryota; kingdom Metazoa; phylum Chordata; class Mammalia; order Primates; family Cebidae; genus Sapajus; species Sapajus apella. The sequence goes on from NW_022437050.1 coordinate 5,398,343, forward strand.
TGTCTCTTCATCCTCTCAAGGACCCTTCTCTCTTTCTGATGTTCTTTTCTTCGTTTCTCATTTTTTTTTTTTTTTTTTTTGAGAAGGAGCCTCTGTCACCCAGGCTGGAGTGCAGTAACGCGATCTGAGATCACTGCAACCTCCACCTTCCGGGTTCAAGCAGCTCTCCTGTCTCAGCCTCCCAAGTAGCTGGGATTACAGGTGCCCACCACCACACCCGGCTAATTGTTTTGTATTTTTAGTAGAAACAGGATTTCACCATGTTGGCCAGGCTGGTTTCGAACTCCTGACCTCAAGTGATCCGCCCACCTCGGCCTCTCAAAGTGCTGGGATTACAGGCGTGAGCCACCGCGCCCGGCCCTCACTGTTCTTTTTGGCAGGTAACTTTGATGTCTCCAGCAAGGAACAGACTTAGCAGTAACCTTGGCATCTGACCTACCTAGGGAGAACCTGAGCCAAGAGAGGCGTTACAGACCAGTGCCCCAGGAGCCTCTGAGCTCTAGGGGGTGGGTCATCCTCAGGGCAAGAGAAGACCTTAGTGCCAGCCCATGCATTCAGAACGCTGTTTGTCCACACTCATATGAGTTAGAAGCAGGGTCTTCAGATTCCTGGGAGGAGGACTTGTGAGAATGGTTAATAGATGAGCTTTCTGGAGAAGGATGAGTTACGGGGTTGGAAGGGAGGAGAGCCATCTTGGAAGTGAGTAAGAGGAAGTGATGAAAGAGAGGAGGAGGAGTGGGTCATTTGACTTCTTACTAAGTAATTGGTTGAGTTGTTACTGCCTGAGTGGAATTAAAGCAGAAAATGAGATTTTTTAGGAAATTAAAAGTTTAGAATGGCCAATATCCAGTGGATGGTGTGCAGCAAGTGTCCAATAGCACTGTTGCAAAGCAGTGAAGACAGTCACACAGTAGGACTATATGAGAGTTGGAAGGGGCAGATTGCCTCATCCCACCACAGATGAGGAACTCGTTCTGAAAGGTGCTGAGCTGGTCTGGGTCTTAGAATTGGTTAATTGTGGAGTAGGGGCAGGAGTGGAGTCTAGCCTCCTGAGCTCTCTTCCGATATTATTTCTGCTCTGCCATGTTGTTTTTTTTCTGCCTGTGGAGTAGAATTCTGAAGACAGTGAATTTAGAAATCATAGCATAACAACATGTAAAGATTAAAACTCCCAAATACTGTAGTTTTCAATGTGGCCAAAAGCCAGACAACAGAAACAGTTCAGATAACCTGTTGCAGTTGAAGTGGAATAGACTATGTTAAATCCAGATAGGGAAGAGGACATTCCAAACCCATTGTGATTTGGTTTTGAAGCCCAAATCCACAGTATTTTGAGACCAGTAAGAAATGGTAGTAGGGGGTTTTATGCCTTGTATAAATTAGAGAGTTTCAAAACATCATCGACCACTCTTTCAGTTTTTCACTAATTATTTATATCAGAATGAAATCAAAGGAAAGCATTCTCTTTTGCTGTGACTTCAGCTAGACTGCCATGTTCCCAGTGTAATAGAATAATGTCACTCTGGCCTGAAATAGGATCTTTTCACACTTGGAAATTTTCACACTTACCCACTTTTCTATGTGCCCTGAAGTTATTATGTTCAAGAGATTTCTGTAACTTTTGAGATTTCATAACTTTGACTTGCCAGAGAGACCTTGATGTAGTGTAAACCTAAATTGGAATGAAGAGTAAGTTAGGATTTTACTAAAAGCTGACTAGGCCAAAATGACTGTAATTTGTTTTAAATCTACCATTGAAAGAAACAGAGAAGTTCCCAGAGGGAGCTTTAATGGCTTTTACCTTTTCCTGCCTTCTTAAACTCCAGGATTTATCGAGGAACAAAATTTTTAGCAAGACAAAGAAAGTCCGTCTAGAACTCACATTGACTGTATTCAGTGAGAAAATTTGGAAGCCAGTTCACTTACTAGAATATATGTTAGTTATAGGGTCATTTCACTTTTTTTTCTTTTAAATTCTTTCTGTAGTCATTACATACCAAACTATAACTGTCCTGCCTTTCTTCTTGTACTGGTAATATGATTTCCAATGTTATACTTTCTCATGATTCTTATCTTAAAGGTGTAAATAAGTTTTATTTGCATTTTACCATCTGTTTGTTTTTGTTTTTGTTTTTGTTTTGTTTTTACCTAGAGCAGTGAAAAGGGGATCAAGAGCAACTGGTCCTGGCCATGGCCATCGCGCTGTTGTCTGGTTAGTTACAACCCTGGTTTCTGAAAGTATCACCTTGGAAGGCTTGTGTTAGAGGACTTTTTGGCTTTCTGAAATTGAAGTGAAATTAATAAGTGGCAGAGGATCACTTGAATCTTAAATGGAAATATCAAGAACTAAATTTTTCCGGTGGACACTGCAGCTTATGGGAAGTTAGTGATGTAGCAATGTCTGTTTTAAATGCCATGTGTAAAAGGGATGGCGTAAAGAAGGGACTTGACTTTCCAAGCCTTGTGTTTGCAGAATTTATGTTCTGAAGTGTCTGGAGACAATAGGAGAAACCTGTTTGCTTCCACCATGTCTCTTCTAGGTTATGTCATTGTGCTGGAAAGGTACTGCCCTCCTCTCTTTGCTCATCTGTTAATCAAGAGTTTTGGTTTTTGTATTTGAGATGGAGTCTCACTCTTGCCCAGGCTAGAGTGCAGTGGCACAATTGTAATGATCATAGCTCACTGCACCCTTGAATTCTGGGGGCTCAAGTGGTCCTCCTGCCTCAGCCTCCTGAGAAAATGGGACTATAGGCATAGGCCCCCACACCTGGCTAATTTTAGTTTTTGTAGGCACAGGGTCTTGCTCTGCTGACCAGGCTGGTCTCAAACTTCTGGCTTCAAGCTATCTTCCTGCCTCAGCCTCCAGAGTATTGGGATTACAGGCGTGAGCCATTGTGCCCGGCCTGAAGATGGTTTTTAAGATCCTTCATCCTGAAAGTGTTAAGTCATGTTGGAGGGTATGTTGGAGGAGGGCAGGAGGCGACTGAGGAGGATATTGTCCAACAGCAGTGACCACTGGAAAGGAGACTGACTCGTCATCAGGACTTGTGTGACCCACAGGACGTGCATCATGCAGCCGAGGGAGAAGTTAGGTGACGCCCAGTTTCTGGCCTGGGTTCTGGATGAACGTGATAACATCATGGTGAAAAAGCCTAGAAAGAGTGAACTCTGCTTGGGATACTGATGAGTCAGAAAGGCTGCAGGGATATGGAGGTGGAGGTCTGGAATGGAGAGGATATGAGGTAGAGCGGGGATGGGGTAAGCTGTCCATGACCCTGAAAGAGAGGGCACCAGGGCTTACCCACTGGAGGTCTGGACTGGCAGCCACAGTTGAGATTGCTTTAGGTTTACAGTGTTGGGCTGTATCCACCTAAGCTCACCGACAAGTATGGCTCCTCCGCAAAGATCATGAAGGAGGAGAGCCTTTATGGACTGACAATTAGGGACGATGGAGAAAAGGAAGTTAAGCAAAAGATCTGACTCACATCTTCATTTTTTAGTGGCCATCCCTGTCTTTTTGATGTTGAAGGTTCAGGTTTAAATTCATTGACAGAGGCTTTCAGTTAAAAATGATGCATCAAACATAAATATTTGTTGTGGCTCCATCCCCAGACCCTAATAAAATGTTAATCAGTAAAATGTCAAAAAGCTATATTTTCTAATTTTAAACATTTCTTAATTTTTAATTTTTGTAGAGATGGGGTTTCAATTGGTTCCCCCGACCGGTCTCAAACTCCTAGCTTCAAGTGACCCTCCTGCCTGGGTAGCTGAGATTGTAGATGCAAACCACCACTCTTGGCCTCAAAAAGATATTTTAAAAGGCTTAAATCCATAGGATAGAAAGAATAAGAAAGGAGATACTAGCCAGTTTGGAAGCTAGCAAGTAGTAAAGGAAGCTGGATCTAAAATTGCTAGTGGAGAAAGCAGAGAAGCAACATTGTTTAAACTGCAGAATCCCTGACAGGCTCAGGAATGGGCAGTCCAGGTCTCCAGAAGCAGGGTGGTGGGGGTGTGAAATGAGGAGGATGGGTTCCAGTGTGTTTAAAATGCAGTGACTCTCCTTCCCTAGCAAAGGACAGGCCTAGTCTCTGCGGAGGGTAGAGCAGGGTCTCTGGGTTTGGACACCAGGCACAGTTGAAGATTGGGGGATTGAGCAAATATACATTTTTTTGGTTACGATGTGCTGGTTTTCCTCTTTGTCAGTGAAAGATCCCACTGATGGGGCCAGGTACAGTGGCTCATGCCTGTAATCCCAGCACTTTGCGAGGCCAAGGCAGGAGGATCCCCTGAGTTTAGGAGTTTGAGATCAGGTTAGGCAATACAGGGAGACCCTGGCTCTACACAAAACACAAAAATCAGCCAGGCGTGGTGGCACACGCCTGCAGTCCCCGCTACTCAGAAGGCTGAGATGGGAGGATCGCTTGAGCTCAGGAGAGGTTGGGGCTACAGTAAGGCAAAATGGTACTGCTGCACTCCAGCCTGGGTGGCAAAGTGAGACTCTGTCTCAAAGAAAAAAAATCCCACTCTGTTGCCCTAAAGAAATAAACATTTTTTGGCAATAAAACTGTGTTAGGGCAGATCTCATACTTGCTCTGCCTCTCCCATTAATATGTCAGCCATTTTATGGTCAGGTCAGTGTCAAAATGGTTTAAAGCAAAATCTCCGTAGGAGTGTGGAACTTGATTGTTTGATGTTGAGACGAAAATATCAATCGTATTTATATTTAATGCCATTCTTTAAAAATATTTACCTTTGGCCGGGAGTGGTGGCTCATGCCTGTAATACCAGCACTTTGGGAGGCTGAGTCAGGTGGATCACCTGAGGTCAGGAGTTCAAGACCAGCCTGACCAGCTAGTTTTTATATTTAGTAGAGACATGATGAAACCTCGTCTCTACTAAATATAAAAAACTAGGGCCGGGCGCGGTGGCTCAAGCCTGTAATCCCAGCACTGTGGGAGGCCGAGGCGGGTGGATCACGAGGTCAAGAGATCGAGACCATCCTGGTCAACATGGTGAAACCCTGTCTCTACTAAAAATACAAAAAATTAGCTGGGCATGGTGGCGCATGCCTGTAATCCCAGCTACTCAGGAGGCTGAGGCAGGAGAATTGCCTGAACCTGGAAGGCGGAGGTTGCGGTGAGCCGAGATCGTGCCATTGCACTCCAGCCTGGGTAACAAGAGCGAAACTCCGTCTCAAAAAAACAAACAAACAAACAAACAAACAAAAAACTAGCCGGGTATGGTGGTACATGCCTGTAATCCCAGCTACTTGGGAGGCGGAGGCAGGAGAATCACTTGAACCTAGGAGGAAGTGGTTGCAGTGAGCCGAGATTGTGCCATTGCACTCCAGCCTGGGCAACAAGAGCAAAACTTCGTCTTAAAGCAAAACAAAACTTACCTTTACTAATAAAAGTACTCATACCATGTTATATATACGTCTCAAAACATATTTGGAATATTTTTGTTTCCCTTTCTATTGATTGGAATGCCCAGTTTTATAAACTGTGGGGTTAAACTTTTAGCTGAGGTATTTAATATCCTAACTCAGCTCCCAAATATCTGAATTTGATTGGCAAGTTTTAACAAATTCTGTGTGTAGGGAGCACAGCTGAGAACCAGGATGTCTAACCCAAGGATCACGGGCTAAGGCTCGTTAATTTTGCCAATGGGAGAAGCCCTACCTAAGCTTTTTTTATACATAATGCTAATAAGCTTGGTGATTTGGTTTCCAAGTTACTAAGAAATTAGGAAGGAGAAGGGCTGTTAATGATGGTAGGATGGTCACGAGGAAAAGTGACAACTGTTGGCAAAACAAAAGATAGCAAAAAAATTTTTTTTAGAAAAATATTTTTATAAACTCATTGCTACAGGCCGGGCGCAGTGGCTCATGGCTGTAATCCCAGCACTTTGGGACGCCAAGGCAGGTGGATCACCTGAGTTCAGGAGTTCAAGACCAGCCTGGCCAACATGGAGAAACCCTGTCTGTACTAAAAATACGAAAATTAGCCAGGCGTGGTGGCAGGCACCTGTAATCCCAGCTACTCAGAAGGCTGAGGCAGGAGAATTGCTTGAACCTGGAAGGTGGGGAGGTTGCAGCAAGCCAAAATCAAGCCACTGCTCTCCAGCCTGGGAGACAGAGCAAAACTCAATCTCAAAAATAGGTAAATAAATAAACTCAGCACTACAGTCTGGCTGTTTGATATGGGGTATACCAAACCCTCAAAAGAATTTGTCATCCCTAGGCCGGGCGCGGTGGCTCACACCTCTTCTCCCAGCACTTTGAGAGGCCTAAGCAGTGGATCATGAGGTCAGGAGTTCAAGACCAGCCTGACCAACATGGTGAAACCCCTCTCTACTAAAAATACAAAAATTAGCCGGGCACGGGGTGCATGCCTGTAATCCCAGCTACTCAAGAAGCTGAGGCGGGAGAATTGTTTGAACCCAGGAGGCAGAGGTTGCGATGAGCCAAGATTGCGCCATTGCACTCCAGCCTGGGCAACAGAGCGAGACTCTGTCTCAAAAAAAAAAAAAAAAGAATTTGTCATCCCTTGTTTTAAGGACACAGGAAGGTATATAATTCAGGAACAATTTGTTTTTTAATCAGAATATGGGAGCTGGGGAGTGATGCTTAAAATAGCAACCCTTAGTTATCTGGAAAATATTTTCCTTTACATCAGTTTCCCAAAAGTTCTGTGTTGCTGAGATTTTGTTTTATTTTTAACCTAGGGATATTACTCTATTCTTGGTTCTTTTATTAATTTTCAAAATACTTACAGGTAATACCTAATTGTTTCATTGCTATAACAATTGATATAATTCAGTGTAGTAAAGAAGCAAAGAATTTTTGCAAAGAAAAATGATATGAGCTGGTAGAGTTATGTTTCTGTTCTTTTTATACTTGTAAGATGAACCAATGTGATTTTACAGATCAATACTGATTGTAGCAACTTCCTTTGGGAATACATTTCTTCCACATACGTGCGAAAGAGTGGTTGGAAATCTCAAGTTTTTAATAAATGATACGATCATTAAACTAGCCCTGATCCTGTCTTGGGGTACAAATACTCAGTGTGGAACGTCCCCCTTCCCTGTTTCCAGCCTTCTGTTTTACCTGCTCATTTTCACCTTCTCCCAGACTTTCGAAGTGATTATGGTGTCTGATTCCTCGGCACCCAATGCTTCCTGCTCATTCACTCATCTTTCTTTTGCTGAAAGCTGGACTTGCTTCTTATTGTGCTTTCTTTGGTCAGCTGGGTTCTGGAGAGGCACTTTTCTGATGAGGAAACCCCTCCTGTGGTATCCCTGAGGCCCCTGCTGGGAGGGGCTTCTGAGCTGTGGGCTCCTTGAGCCTCCTCAAAGAAGCAGTGGTGTTGGGCGAGGAATATGGAATCTTAAACGCAAGGCCATCAAACACCAGTCATCTGCTTTTTCCTTGCCAGCCGATGATGGGGCCTTCTGATTCAGACTCTAAGGTAGCTTTTGAGTCCATTTCATTTCCACCCTACTGTTCAGCTATGGCACAGCATAAAGGATGGAGCCACAGGTGGTAAAGGCCTGCAGAAGTGCAGAGAGATGCCTGCATCCACCTTGATTGTAAATATCTTTGTTTAAAATTTAGAAAATTCGCTCACTTAACTTTTTTTTTTTTTTTTTTTTTTTTTTTGATGGAGCCTCACTCTATCATCCAGGCTGGGGTACAGTGGCACAGCCTCCTCCTCCTGGGTTCAAGCCAGTCTCCTGCCTCAGCCTCCCAAGTAGCTGAGATTATAGGTGGCGTCTACCACGATGCCTGACTGATTTTTGTATTTTTAGTAGAGACAGGGTTTCGCCATGTTGGCCAGGCCAGACTCAAAACTCCTGACCTCAAGTAATCTGCCTACCTCAGCCTCCCAAAGTGCTGGGATTGCAGGCGTGAGCCACTGCACCCAGCCAGCTTACTTAACTCTCATACTCTGACATACACTATATGTATATGTCAGCTCACTTGAAGAAGCCGATATATTGTTTTGAAGGAAACAATAATTTAAGGCTGATTACGTTTGCTTATATCCCAAACTTAAAGTTTTATAGAGTTTTTTAGTATTTTTATTTTAATTTTCCCTAGCTTTATTGAGGTATAATTAAAATTGTGTCTGTTTAAGGTATACAGTCTGATGTTTTATATATATGTTCCTTTTGAAGTGATCACCACAGTCAAGTTAATTAACACATCTATCACCTCAAATAGTTACCTCCTTTTTGTGACAAGCACACTTAAGATCTGTCTTACCAAATTTCAAGTACACAATACATTATTGTGAGCTACAGTCACCATGCTTTATGTTAGATCTCCAGAAAAAGTTTTCTGGTTTCTTGAGACTGTCTTGCTCGGTCGCCCGGGCTGAAATGCAATGGCGCGATCATAGCTCACTGTAGCCTCAACCTCCTGTCCTAGACTCAAGCAGTCTTCCCACTTCAGCCTCCCAAGTAGCTCCCTGGGACTACAGGGACACCACCATGCCTGGCTAATTGTTTTATTTTTAATATTTTTGTAGAGATGGAGTCTTGGTATTTTGCCCAGGCTAATCTTGAACTCCTGGGCTCAAGCAGTCCTCCCGCCTCAGCCTCCCAAAGTTTTGGGATTATGGGCGTGAGCCACCACATCCAGCCTCAGAAAAGTTTCATAGATTTTAAATACTAATATTGTCCTTATTTTACTGACCTTATGACACCTTCCTGTCCCAGGCACTTGGTACAAACGATGTGAAATGATCTGCTCTGATTTGTGGTAGGCATGCTGGGAACTAGCCGGGTACTCACTGGGAATGTGGGGAGCTAGTTTGTACACTGTCAGTCTCTGCATGTATCAGCTCTTATTTCTGAATTTGGCTTTTTTGCAGGTCCCTAGCTGTTGGTAGTAAGTCCGGTTATAAATTTTTCTCCCTTTCTTCTGTGGATAAGCTGGAACAGATCTATGAATGCAGTAAGTGTTTGCTTTATTTTTCCCCTTCTTAAAAAAAAAAGACAAGTTGTACTTGAACTGGAATGCGGTCTAAAATTCAGACACTGCGGTTGAAGTTCAGACACCCTTTGACCAGTCAGTCTCTGCTTCCACCTTCATCTCCCAGGAGGTGGCAACTGGTGACACCTGTAGGTGCCTGCCCAGATCAGTGCATTTGCCCACCTAGGAGTCTGGATACAGAAGGAATTCTGTTCATGAAGGCCTCCAGTACATGATCTCATCCCATGTGTACTGTTGTGTAACGTCTCTCCCTTTTTAATGCCGTTTAAAACTGCCTAGATTACTGTCATAAAGGGCTCCCAGAAAATTGAAAATTTTACAGCCCCTGTAGGAACAATGTATTTTCTCGCATTGGCATTTTACAGCATTGAAGCAGCCCGCCCATCAGAGAGGCACGTGGAACAGTGGGGAGGGTCAGGTGCGTCGGCCTCTTGCTCAGTCACGTTGTGTGTGTTTCTAGGTGGATTACATCATCTCTGGGCCTCAGTTTCTTTTATTTTTTGCAAAACAGAAATGCAGGTCTGGGAGATTATTGCCAGTATTAGAGATTATGTACGTGTGTACTTAACAGTGTGCAAAATAGTGCTTGCTGAGTAAACCCCCTGTTGGAGACAGTGACGGGAAGCTTTGAACTCTTCCCACATGTGTCATTTTTAATTAAGATAATTATAGATTCACATGTAAGAAATAATACAGGTCCCTTGTACCTTTGCCCTGTTCTTTCCCATGATAACATCTCACAAAGCCCTAGTATACTATCATAGTTGGGGTATTGACATCCACCTCTCCTGTGCACACTCTGCAGTCTTCCTTGTGCTCGTTTGTGTATGTGTGTAGGTTCTGTGCAGGGTTTTTTTGTTTTTTTTGAGATACTTGAGCCACTCGGTATGTTGAAAGGTTTTTTTGTTTTGTTTTGTTTTGTTTGTTTTTGAGACAGAGTCTCACTCTGTCACCCAGGTGGAAGTGCAATGGTGCAATGTTGGCTCACGTCCATCTTCCAGGTTCAAGTGATTCTCCTCCCTCAGCCTCCTGAGTAGCTGGTACTACAAGTGCACAACACCACACCCAGCTAATTTTTGTATTTTTTAGTATAGAAGGGGGTTTCGCCATATTGGCCAGGCTGGTCTCGCACTTCTGACCTCATGATCTGCCTGCCTCAGCCTCCCAAAGTGCTGGAATTACAGGCGTGAGCCACCACTCCTGGCCAGTGTTTTGTTTTTGTTTTTTTCTTTGAGACAGAGTTTTGCTCTTACTGCCCAGGCTGGAAGTGCAGTGGCACAATCTTGGCTCACTGCAACCTCTGCCCCCCAGGTTCAAGCGATTCTCCTGCTTCAGCTCCCAAGTAGTTGGGATTACAGGCACCCGCCACTACACCCAGCCAATTTTTGTATTTTTAATAGAGACGGAGTTTCACCATGTTGGCCAGGCTGATCTTGAACTCCTGAGCTCAGGAGATCCACCTGCCTTAGCCTCCCAAAGTGTTGGGATTATAGGCACGAGCCACCGGGCCCGGTCAGGTTCTATGCAGTTCCCTGTATCCACCACAGTCAAGTTGGAACACCACAGTGCTCCTTCCTGCTGCCCTTTCATACCACACCCCCTCCCTCCTGTTGCCCCCGCATCTCACACCTAATCTCAGGCATCACCTGTCCTCCATTTCTAAAACTTTATCATTTCTAAAATGTTTGATAAATGGAAGCATAAAACCCTTTGTGATGGCCTTTTTCAGTCAGCATCATTCCCTGGAAATGCATGCCAGCCGTTGTGTCTGTCAGCAGCTTATTCTGTATTACCGGGTAATACACCATGTTCTGTCTGTACCACAGCTTGTGTAGCCACCCACCTGTTAGAGGACAGGTGAGCTGATTCCAGTTTTTAGTTATTACAAATAAGGCTGCTGTGAACATTCACATACAGGGTTCTGTGGGGACATCAGTTTTCATTTGTCAGAGGCAGATGCCCAGGAGTGCAGTTGCTGGCCACATGGGAGTTTCATGTTAACGTTTTTTGAAAAACTCCCAAACTCTTATTTTATATTCTCATTGATAATGTACGAGTGACCCTGTGTCTTTGCATCTTTGCCAGCACTTGGTGTTTTCACTGCTTTTCCAGCCCCTCTGACGGACATGACACGTGTGCTGCTGCCTCGTTGTGGTTGTGATTGTGTTACCCTAGCGGGCCATCTCCTCGTGTGCTGCCCTGCCATCTCTGTCCTCCTTGGTGAATCATCTGTGCATGTTCTTGTACACTTTCTAATTGGATTATTTGAGTTTCTAGTGTTGAGTTTTGCAAGTTCATTGTATCTGCTTAATGCTCATCCTTGGTTGGTAATGTGCTTTGTAAATATCGTCTCCTCTGTGACACTTTGAGTAGACCCGAACCTCCCTGTGGCCCTGACCTCAGTTAGGGATCCGGGTCACAGGAAGTGGAGGAGTTCAGCAGTTGCAGTATACTTGGGTTGAGTGATACTGGGGTCAAGGAGAGAGTTCATCGCAATCATTTTCATTATCTGCAGAGCTTTTGGGGAATTGGGCTTCCTCCTTGTTGACAATGCCATTATTGCCTTTCTGAGTGTTCCGGTTTGAGGAACTTTGCTTTCACCGTGGTTTGGTGTAACATTTGGAAATTCTGCTCTTCCTATTGACATCTCTCAAGAATGAGGAGGATCAGGGAGCTTATGTGGATGAACACTCCATATTCATTCTTGTTTCCCTTCCCTTGTATGTGTTGATTGAGGGTGTGCAGCAGGCAGATGCAGTTTCCACAGAGTTCCTGCTCTGATGATGCCTGCATTTCAGTGAAGGACGACCAAGAGCAAATATATAGGTGTCAGCTCTCAGGCTAGGGACACAGTGGTGAGCAGACAGACATAAATAGCCCCCCCCCCCATTAACATAAGATGAAGACACTGGGAAAAATCGCTTCTTTGTGCTGGGGACTTGAAATGATGGCGTTCTCCTGCCTGCCAGGAGGTGGGACTTTTTAGGGGCCCTGGCCTCCTCTGCAAGTGAGCCTGCATCCCTGCCCAGGGCTCCTGCTGGCTGGCTTAGGTTTTATGCCTTTTTTTTTTTTTTTTTGTCCTTAGACTTGCCTACTGGTGCTTACTAAATCTTCCAAAAAAGCCTTCTGCCATGGAGGCTGGGAGCTGTGATCTGGGTGATAACGTAGGTGTGAACCAGGGCTGTTTATCCCAGGCGCTGCCCGCCTTCCTGAAGCCCTGCCACCTGGCTGCCTTCACCTGAGCCACACAGGACTGCTCCCCATGGGGGGTTTCTACAACGGAGGGCAGGCCTGTCTCCAGGCTTTTATGAATGAAACAACTCTTCAGTCCAGGTCCAGATGAGTGAAGTACCTAAATTATGCTATTAAATTGTTGCAGGAGTCACTGTAGTTATCTGTTTTGAAACACGCAGCATTTTTTCCCCTATTGGAGGCCAGTGCTTAAGAGTGGAAGAATGCCAAAACCTGGTCTTTCCTCTTCCTCAAATTGAAGTTTATTTACTGGCTTCTGGTGCCTTATTTTTCCAGAGATTTTTTTGTGGAACAGAATGAGTTGTTTTGATAGTATCTTTTAAAGAGTGGATGTTGGCCAGGTACAGTGGCTCATGCCTATAATCCCAGCACTTTGGGAGGCCAATGCAGGTGGATCACATGAGGCCAGGAGTTCAAGATGAGCCTGACCAACATGGCAAAACCCCATCTCTACTAAAAATACAAAAAATTAGCCACGCGTGGTGGTAGGCACCTGTAATCCCAGCTACTAGGGAGGCTGAGGCACAAGGTGAACCCAGGAGGCGGAGGTTGCAGTGAGCCAATATTGTGCCACTGCACTCCAGCCTCGGTGACAGTGAGACTTTGTCTCAATAAATAAATTAAAAATAAAGAATGGATATTTACCGACCAACATGGTAAGGTAGGTGCATGAATTTCTGTGTTCTTCTTAGTGAACTTTGGCCCTTAAAAATAGATGATGAGATGGACAAAAAATGTTTTAAGGGTTAATATTTAAACCGAAGCTATTACATTGTTCTGTTACTAGAATATTATCTGCCTTTCCTCCTTCATATCCTTTTTTTTTTTTTTTTTTTTTTTGAGTAGATAAGAGAATGTCACTTAGAAAACAGGTTAGCTACTAAGTGAAATGTCAAGATTGTTTTCTAGCATTTTTCTGTAAGTAGACTCAGAATAAAGAATATTATTTCATGTCTCAATATTTAGTTCAGGCTCAGGATTGACTTCTACCTTAAAAACTCCTTAACAATCTGTCATAAAATCAGATCTTTGCTGTCACTCACTGTGGCTGTTACAGAAAGAATGAGCCAGAGCTGGTCTTAGAGAAAAACAAGATTGACAACTACTTGTTCTTCTTTTGTTTATTTAGAAAAGAAAATCCACAGACACACACAAAAGCTTGGTCTAACAGTACTGGAAGATAGATTTTCTACGATGGATGTTATAATTTCAGACTTGAAAGTTGCAGAACTGCCAGATAGGCTTTGCCCATTGTTTATGGATGCCTCATATGAGGAGAGTCCCACTCTATGTCACCCAGGCTGGAGTTCAGTGGCATAATCATGGCTCCCTGTACTCTCGCCCTCCTGGGCTCAAGCATTCCTCCCACCTCAGCTCCTGAGTACCTGGAACCACAGGCACATGCTACTACGCCTGGCTAATTTATTTGTAATTTGTGTAGAGATGGGATCTTGCTGTGTTGCCCAGGCTGGTCTTGAACTCCTGGCCTCAAACAGTCCTCCTGCCTCAGCCTCCCAAAGTGCTGGGATTATAGGTGTGAGCTACCACACCCAGCCTGCCATATGATTATTTTCTTTCTCTATGTGCATTTTTGTTGTCATCGTTGTCTTTTGAATATACATAATGCACAAATATGTGCTCTCTTTTCACTAAAATATTCTACAGCAGTATCCTATACTGTTAGGCAAAAGAAATGAAGGGTATGGGTTTGTTATTTGTAAAAGATCCCAAAAGTTTAGAAGTTGGCTTTCTTCAAAAGCTGCACTGTGTTTTCTTTGCATTTGCTAAGCTGATTTCTGAGCTAGGAAAACAGATCTCATAAACATTCAGTTCTGAAACCCAGCACAAGCAGACTGCTCCTTAGCTCAGCAAAAGCGGCTAGAGCCTGCTTTGATTATGGGAGCACAGCCATTGACATGTAACATCTTTTATCAACCTTCCTGCTTGGCCAAGAAACTAATCATCATTTACTTTACGGGCTATCATCTGCATCTTAAGGTTTGAGAAATGGTGCTTTCTGACATTAGTCTATTTGACAGGTGGTGCACTGGTTGGAGTATTAATTTCAGTGAGATTTATAGTAATGGATGTTATAGAGGAGAAACCACGAGTGCCTCTTGGCCTAAATCTGTGGTGATGGAATGCTGAGCTCTTACCTTGCATCCTGGCGGAGCCACAGGCTCATGCGGAAGTGGATTAAAGCTCTTCCCTTCCCACTCTAGGAGTTTCATCATTGCCAGCTATAAACCTCGCCAGCAGAAACAAAAAGAAGCATTCTTTCTTAAATCAAGTAATTAATTAATTTCTTAAGTGTTAGGCAATCTCTAGGAGGGAAGTTTGGTAGAAACTGTGGCTGAGGCCACCTAGAATGAGGGCTAAAAGGAAGACCTTTGACACGAGGTCACTGAAGTTCACGCTCAGCCCTTCTTAGTGTCAGCCTGAGTGCTACTTGGCACCAGTGTCCTGGGATGTGCCATCGTGAGTCAATACATATGTGCAGCCTGGTTTCTTTTGCTTTCATTTGATTGCTACTATTTTTTTTTGAGATGGAGTCTTGCTCTGTCACCCAGGCTGGAGTGCAGTGGCTTAATCTTGGCTCACTGCAACCTCCACCTCCCGGGTTCAAGTGATTCTCCTGCCTCAGCCTCCCAAGTAGCTGGGATTACAGGCACACACCACCATACCCAGCTAATTTTCGTATTTTTTTTTTTAGTAGAGACAGGGTTTCACCATGTCAGCCAGGCTGGTCTCGCACTCCTGACCTCGTGATCCACCTGCCTCAGCCTCCCAAAGTGCTGGGATTACAGGTGTGAGCCACTGCGCCCAGCCTCGTTTCATGATTATAGCACCTTTCACGTAGCAGTTTGATCCATTGTCCACCATTATTTCATGGGAGAGCTGGGCGTCTGTGCCTCAGTTTAGTGGAAAGTGATTGTTCTGGCTATGTGGGTTCCATGTATATTTATGTGTTTAAAACTTCATCTGGGCCTGGCATAGTGGCTCACACCTGTAATCCCAGCACTTTGGGAGGCCGAGGCGGGTGGATTGCCTGAGGTGAGGAGTTCAAGACCAGCCTGGCCAATGTGCTGAAACCCCACCTCTACTAAAAATACAATAATTAGCCAGACATGGTGGCACACTCCTGTAATCCCAGCTACTGGGAAGGCTGAGACAGGAGAATCACTTTAACCTGGCAGGCAGAAGTTGCAGTGAGCTGAGATTGTGCCACTGGGCTCCAGCCTAGGTGACAGAACAAGATTCTGTCTCTAAAAAATAAAAAAGTTCATCTGGATATGAACTTTAACAGAAAAAAATATTAGAGCATCTTGAAATAATGCAGTAGAAAAATGGCAACAAACCTAAACTACTAGTAATATATAAAAGTAAGTTGCTTTATAAAAGGTGTATTCCTGAAGTGATCTAGTCAGGTTGGTGAACTTAGTCACTGTGAAGTACATTCTTCTCTGTTATGGCTGTTACGGCTACTACAACTGCTTTTTAAAACACAGGCTCTCGCTCTGTCGCCCATGCTGGAGTGCAGTGGTGTCAGCGCGGCTCACTGTAGCCTCAACCTCCCGGGCTCAAGTGATCCTCTCTTTTCCCGTGTAGCTGGGACTACAAGTGCACACCACCATGCCCAGCTAATTTTTTTTAAGAGATGAGGTCTCACTGTGTTGCCCAGGCTGGTCTTAAACTCGTAGGCTCAGGCCATCCTTCCACCTCAGCCTCCCAAAATGCTGGGCTTTCAGGTGTGAGCTGACATGCCTGGCGTTTTAGTCTTTTTTTTTTTTTTTTTTTTTGAGGCGGTGTCTCGCTCTGTTGCCCAGGCTGGAATGCAGTGGCGAGATCTTGGCTCACTGCAACCTTCGCCTCACAGGTTCAAGTGATTCTCCTGCCTCAGCCTTCCGAGTAGCTGGGATTACAGGTGTGCACCACCACACCTGGCTAATTTTTTGTAATTTTAGTAGAGACGGGGTTTCACCATGTGGGCCAGGCTCGTCTCAAACTCCTAACCTCAGGTGATCGGCCCACCTCAGCCTTCCAAAGTACTGGGATTATAGACATGAGCCATTGTGCTTGGCACTGGCCTATTAGTCTTAAGTAATGACAAAAATGTGTTCACAAAAAAAAAAAAAAAAAAAAAAAAAAAAAAATGTTCACTTCAGAGTGATGGGTGGTTCATCTTTACCTTTTGCAGAGCCACCTCTCCTACTTTTGATTACTGACTCTTGTAAATGTGGCGAGAGTTACAGATCTGTTTCTTTCAGAATGCTCAGTGTTTAGCATATGATTTCGGTGGTGGTACAGACCAACAAGGCCCAGCCAGCTACCCACGGACACTGCAGTCAGCCCTGACACTTAGTTTCCGTCCTGCCTCTGCTGCTGCCTGTGTCCCCACAATAGATGTGACTTGCTATTCAAAGTCCCCTGCTGCCTTACATCAGATGTGTCATGCGTCACTTCTTAATATATCAACCAAAGTTCACATCTGTGCAGTAGGTTGGCTGAGGGTGTTTTGGTTGGTTTGTTTGTTTCAGCTACAGCCATACCGAGAATTTTTCTTTTAAACACCTTTTTTGGAATGGAATTTATATGTCATAAAATTCATCTCTTTAAAGTCTGCAATTCAGTGTGTTTAGTCTGTTTACTAAGTTGTGCAGCCTTATCATAACCTAATTTTAAGACATTTTTATCATCCCCAAAAGAAACCCTGAGTCCGTTAGCAGCCTCTCCCTGTTTCCCCACCCTCCAGCACTGTGCACTCATGAAACTCCTTTCTGCCTCTTTAGATTTGCTACGCTGGGCCTTTCAGATGAACAGAATCCTGTGTGGCTGGCTGCTTTCACGTAGCATTGTTCATGGTTCATCCGTGTTGTAGCACACATCAACACCATTCCTTTAGATTGCTGAATAATATTACGTTGTATGGATGTACCCTGCTTTCTTTATTCATTCGTCAGCTGATGGACATAGGGGTGGTGGTCTTTTTTTGGCTGCTGTGAATAGTGCTGCTGTGAACGTTAGTTACACGTTTTTTTGTGGAAATACATTTTCCTTTCCACGCAAAAATTGTAACTAATGTTCATAACTGTAGGACCGCAATTGCTGGGTGGACATCTTTGTTTTGCCTGCTTGTGAGTACAGCTGTGAGATAAACCCTAAAGTCAGACATGTTGAATCAGCAGATAACCACATTATAAAATGGATAGACGTTGCCAAGTTGCCCTTAAAATTGTACTGGTGCCGGGCGCGGTGGCTCAAGCCTGTAATCCCAGCACTTTGGGAGGCCGAGGCGGGTGGATCACGAGGTCAAGAGATCGAGACCATCCTGGTCAACATGGTGAAACCCCGTCTCTACTAAAAATACAAAAAATTAGCTGGGCATGGTGGCACGTGCCTGTAATCCCAGCTACTCAGGAGGCTGAGGCAGGAGAATCGCCTGAACCCAGGAGGCGGAGGTTGCGGTGAGCCGAGATCGCGCCATTGCACTCCAGCCTGGGTAACAAGAGCGAAACTCCGTCTCAAAAAAAAAAAAAAAAAAAAAAAATTGTGCTGGTTTATGTTCCTGTTAATAGAGTGAGCGTGACTGCCTCCCCTCACCCCACCAGTGCTGTCCATTACCCAACATTTTTATGTTTATGAGTCTGAGATTTTAAAAAATATGTCCATTTACTACCTTCATTATTTACAAAAAAATTTTTTTTTTTTTTTAAGACAGAGTCTTGCTCTGTCACCCAGACTGAAGTACAGTGGCACAGTCTCGATCTTGACTCACTGCAACCTCTGCCTCCCAGGTTCAGACGATTCTCCTGCCTAAGCCTCCTGAGTAACTGAGATTACAGGCACACATCACCACGCACAGCTAATTTTTGTTATTTTTAGTAGAGATGGGGTTTTGCCATATTGGCCAGGCTGGTCATGAACTCCTGACCTCAAGCAACCCACCTGCCTCAACCTTCCAAAGTTCTGGAATTATTGGCATGAGCCACAGCGCCCAGCTAATTATTTACAATTTTTTTTTTTCTTTTTGAAAACAGAGTCTTGTTCTGTCACCCAAGCTGAAGCACAGTGGTGCGATCTCAGCTCACTACAACCCTGCACCCTCCACCTCCCGAGTTCAACTGATTCTCCTGCCTCAGCCTCCCTAGTAGCTGGGACCAGAGGCGTGTGCCACCACACCTGGCCAATTTGTTATGTTTTTTCTTAGTAGAGGTGGAGATTCCCCTTGTTCCCCAGGTTGGTCTTGAACTCCTGACCTAGGTGATCCACCCATCTCAGGCTCCTAAAGTGCCGGGATTGTAGGTGTGATCCACGGCTCCCAGCCTTATTTACATTTCTGAAATCAACTCAAACTGAGTGCTTTTTTTTTTCTTATGCAGTCGTGCTGCTGCTGCTGTTTTTTTTTTTAACTGCCTGTTTCTGTTCTTTGCCTGTTTTTCTGTTGGGTTATGTATCTCCTAATGACTTAAAGCAAATTAGCCATTTATTTGTTAGCGGTTGCAAATATTTTTTTCTGGACTGTCATTTGCCTTTTGACCTTCTTTATGATTCTGAAGTCTTGAGGTTTTTTTTTTGTTGTTTTTTTGTTTGTGTTTGAGATGGAGTTTTGCTCTTTTTGCCCAGGCTAGAGTACAATGGCGCATTCCTGGCTCACTGCAACCTTCGCCTGCTGGGTTCAAGCGATTCCCGTACCTCACCTCCCAGGTAGCTGGGATTATAGGCATGTGCCACCATGCCCAGGTAGCTGGGATTATAGGCATGTACCACCAATCCCAGAGTGTTGGGATTATAGGTGTGAGCACCTGGCCGAAGTCTTGAATTTCTATATATTCAAGTGCATCAGTCTTTTTTTTGCTAAGGCTTCTAAATACTAGAAAGGATTTTCCCTATTCCCAGCATGTACGTAAAACATTTCCCAAGCTTGTCATGTAATACTTTGGGGTTATGTTTTACCTGAAATACTTGGAGTGTATTCAATGTAAGGAATCTCTCACTTGCATTCAGGGGCTGGGAAGGATGCTTGCCTGTGTCCTTACTTAGGTTGAGGGGCTTACTCTGCAGCATTTAGAGTAAATGTCAGGATGCGCTTCCCTTCTAAACTTCAATAAAAAAAATATAGTTGAAGCAAAAGGGGAGAAAGTTAGTGTTTGTTGGATTAGGTGGTGGTATATGGAGGTTCACTTTACTGTTTTATGAATATTTACAGTTTTAAAGAGTTTTTCTGCTTTCATCCTCCCATCCCGGTTTAAAACATTCTGAAAGCTCTGCTTTTCTAGATGATAGTTGGTAGGAGAGATAAACAGATATCCTGACCCATTAGTTCTTTACCTTCTCTGCACCTGCACTTAAGCAACTGAAGACCTCATTTTTCTTTTTCTAACATTTTATTAAAGGAAATTTTCAAACTGAAAAGTTGAAAGTATTTTACAGCTAACACCTGTGTATCTACCATTTAGATTCTTCCCTTAGCATTTCACTATACTTGTCCTAACACACATACACACACACAAACACATACACATACACACACACTCCATCCATCCATCTTTTTTATTTATTTATTTATTTATTTTTTGAGATAGCATCTTGCTCTGTCACCCAGGCTGCCAGACTGGAGTGCAATGGTGCAATCATAGCTTGTTATAGCCTCAACCTCCGGGGCTGAAGCAATCCTCCTACCTCTGCCTCCAGAGTTGCTGGGAGTACAGGAGTGTACCGACATGCCCAGCTAATTTATTAGTTTTTTTTGTAGGCACAGGATCTTGCTCTGTTGCCCAGACTAGTCTCAAACTCCTGAGCTTAAGTGATCCTCCCACCTCAACCTCCTTGAGTGCTGAGATTACAGACAAACTGCCACACTCGGCTTTATTTTATGTGTATGCATTTCTGAATAGATGGTAGGCATCAATTAAATACTAAGTAGAGTTCAATGTTTGTTTTTTCTCGTAAGGTAAAATGTACTTACAGTGGAATACACATATCTTGAGTGAGCGCTACGTGAGTTTTAACAATTGCCTGCATCTCTGAACTGAAAGGTTTACCATCCCTCCAGAAAGTTCTCTCATGCTTCTTTTCAGTCACAGCTCCCTTCCGCCCACATTGCCCAAGAGGCAACATATACAATTTTTTTTTCTTTTTTTTTTTTTTTTGAGATGGAGCCTCACTCCGTCGCCAGGCTGGAGTGTAGTGGCATGATCTCAGCTTACTGTATCATCTGCCTCCAGGGTTCAAGCAATTCTTCTGCCTAAGCCTCCCAGGTAGCTGGAACTACAGGCACGTGCCACCACACCTGGCTAATTTTTTGTATATTTAGTAGAGATGGGGTTTCACCATGTTAGCCAGGATAGTCTCGATCTCCTGACCTCATGATGTACCTGCCTTGGCCTCCCAAAGTGCTGGGATTATAGGCGTGAGCCACTGCGCCCGGCCTATAGATTAGTTTTGTATCTTCTAGAACTTCATATGAACAGAGCATATACTCTTCTGATGATGTTTCCTTCGCCCTGCATGTTTTTTAGATTTATCCACATCTTGTGTCTCATTTGCCCGGTTATGTGAATATATGACAGTTGTTGATCTATTCTCTTACTGATAGATATCTGGGCTCTTTCTAGTTTAGCTATTATGAGCAAAGCTACCATCCAATGGTGAGATCTCGTCTCACTGCAACCTCTGCCTCCTGGGTTCAAGAGATTCTCCTGCCCCAGCCTACCAAGTAGCTGGGAATATAGGCACACGCCGCCGTGCCTGGCTACTTTTTTTTTTTTTTTTTTCCAGTAGACATGAGGTTTCACCATGTTGGCCAGGCTGGTCTCAAACTGCTGACCTCAGGTAATCCAGCCGCCTCAGCCTCCCAAAGTGCTGGGATTCCAGGTGTGAGACCTTGCACCCGGCCCGTAGCATCACTCCTGCAGATAGTCTGTTTTTTTCCCACTTCCTCACTCTCTTTCACGTTTCAGCCATTCTTTGTGCACATCTTCTTCAAAATATGTCAAGGTCTCCAGATAAGCTCCTCGTTCCCAATGTGTCTTGTTTCCTCCTCCCCGGCAGAGCTTGGCACAGTTGCTTTCCTGCCTGTCTTCAGATACCCTCTTCTGTTGGATTCCATCTCATACATGGTCCTGGCTTCTCTCTTCCTCAGTCTCCTTTGCTGACCTTGGACAGTTTCAGTGCCACACAGGGCCCTGGGCCCACATCTCTTTGGCCTCCTCTCCGTGATGGCACCTTCCTGTTTACCACTGTATACTTGCAGTGGTCTCTCCTGGTAGGATATGGCTGTTTGTGTTGAATGAGTGAAGAAAATAAGTTTCACCAAGCAAAGCAGTAAGAATCTATTCTTTAAAAAAACATAAAAATACAATTGATTCTCATTATTCACAGAATCTGTAAATCTCTGGGACCCTGGCTTAGCAAATCATGAAGCATTGTTCCCCAGGGGAAAGATGGGAGGTCACCTCTGGTCACAGCATTTTCATCAGCCAATCAAAAGACAACCCCAGAGCCCAAATACAATTTAAAAAAAAAAATTGTATGAAGATCAACCTTAAAAAAAAACAAAAAAACCTGGTTTTCTGTTTGCTCCCCTGCTTCAAGGCGTGCTGATACAATGCAGATTGCTGGGTCACTAACATTGAACTCACAGCTCACATGGAACTCTTGTCAGCAGAACTCCTCTCGCATGCATGTTTTCTCCGCAGGGCACATCACAGGCTGCTTGTGCTTAGGGACACTCTATGACACTCCACATTGTGCAAGGGCCAACAGTGAAATCACCAAAAAGCACAAAATTACGAAAAGCAGGCACTCAGTAGCCCTCAGTAGACCACGAAAAGGACAGTTGTTTTCAGTATGAGAATTGACACGAAAAGACAGGACGTTGCCCTGTGTGACCTCAACCAGGAACATGTGCATCATGTGACAAATCTTGGGGCGGTGGCTCCTGCCTGTCATCCCAGCAGTTTGGGAGGCCAAGGTGGGCAGATCACCTGAGGTCAGGAGTTTGAGACCACCCTGACCAACATGGCAAAACCCTGTCTCTACTAAAAATACAAAAATTAGCCAGGTCTGGTGGCGTGCACCTGTAGCCCCAGCTACTTGGGAGGCTCAGGCAGGAGAATCGATTGAACCCAGGAGGCGGAGGTTGCAGTGAGCTGAGATCCCACCACTGCACTCCAGCCTGCACAATAAGAGCGAAACTCCATCTCAAAAAAAGAAAAAAAATTCCCACTTTGCACAGACGGCTGTAAAAGCACCGTGAGTGTTGATGTGAGGTCACAAATAAACCTTAACAAGCGGGCAGGTACACAGAACAGAGCCTGTGAGTGATGAAGAGAAGACCTATTTGGAAGTAAGTTCTTTTTTTGTAGAAATGGGATCTCACTGTGTTGCCCAGGCTGGTCTCATATTCCTGGCCTCAAGCAATCCTCCCACCTTGGCCTCCCAGAGTGCTGGGATTATAGGTGTGAGCCACTGCATCTGGCCCAACCCTCTTTCTTGCCCACTGTCTAGCAAGGAGAGTTCTGTCATGACTTGAAATCCATGTCGATTTCCTGAAGGAAAGAGAGGACTGATCAGAGAACATGAGGGTCCAATCTTTAGGGAAATTATATTTTACTGCAAATTCCGGGTTATGGCACCGTCTCTTCTGAGTTGGGTTGGCCTCTTGTCTGAGTGCTGCTGCATGCCAGGTGCTAGAAGTGCATCGTTGACAGACACGGACTCCTGCCTCCACACAGGAGCATGATCACCACCCACTCCCACGCACTGGCATGACAGATGGTGGAAGGTGGTGGGTGGCCCCTAGTCTGATATGCTGCTGGGCAGAGAAGCTGCAGACGGAACCTGTCCTCCCTGCGCGCGTGCCCGCCCCTCCCCCCGCACTTGTGCAGATGCTTGCCTTTGTTCTTTTTGAATAAAGGTCACTTGCTGTTGTCAGAAAGAAGGTTGATAGCAACCGTCTAGTAAAAGCAACTGAGAAGAAACTGGCCACTGAAAAGAGCTTAGAATGATGCACTTGAGTTTACTGCTGTTCCATTCAAAGTGGCATCGTGCTGCATTGGTGTGTGAGCCAGCAAGGGGCTGCATGTGCCGCGGTGGTCCTGTGAGAGGACCAGGCCGTGTTCTTGCTGCAGCTTTCCCATGTTTTGTTTATTCACACAGGTACTTAGAACCGTGCTGCGGCTGGCCACAGTATTCAGTCACATGCCGAGCAGGCCTGTCGTCAGGAGCTACAGGCCACACTATGTAGCCTAGGGCCCTAGTAGGTCTATCATCTAGTTTTGTGTATGCACAACAGGATTGCCTACCAGACATTTCTTAGACTGTATGGCAGTTTTTTGTGACACATGAGTGCAGTAGCAACATCTTTTTTAAAAATAAGTATGTGTCATGCCACTTTGGACATGTGTGATTCTTTGGCCAGCCTCGGTATGCAAGCACGCAGGCTAGCACTCAGCACATGAGTCTATGGCACCCAGAGGAAGTGATTGCAGTTTCCTAGGAGTTTGTGTCTTAATGAAGGGGGTCCTAGACCTTACTCTTTCACTTTACCTAGTAGTTTGTTTGGTTCCTAAACTCACACGTGTTTTTAGGTCACACCATTCAAATCCAGCAACAGAAGTGATTGAAAGGAACCTTTGTCTAACGCTCCCCAGGCTCTAGCGAATCAGGACCCTCAGACCCCCTTGGCTGCCCCCCACCCCCCTGTGACCACACCTTCTGCAGGCACCCCCCTGCACTGTGCTCTGCATGTTGCCCAGGCATGTGTTTATTTCCCAGCACAGATTCTGCCTGTGGCCGTGGCCGTGGCCATGTGTAGATGTTCACGCACATGCTTCCCTTTGTGATTTCAGCCGACACGGAAGATGTATGCATTGTAGAGAGATTGTTCTCTAGCAGCTTAGTGGCTATCGTGAGCCTTAAAGCACCAAGGAAGCTAAAGGTATGCCACTTTAAGAAGGGAACTGAGATCTGCAACTACAGCTACTCCAACACGATTCTGGCTGTGAAGCTCAACAGGCAGGTGAGCGCCCAGCTGGGTGTGGGCATGTCTGCTGCTCCCTCTAGCCTCTGGGACAAGCCCACCCCACCGTCAAGTCCCTCCGCCATTGCTTGACTGCCTAGCCCCACGTTACTGGGCACTGATCCTTGCCACCAGCAACCAGCTCTGTTTTCTCATCCCACCAGCTTTGCTCAGCCCGTTCCATTCACAACGAATACCCGGGCCTCTGCCACACTGTTGCCATACAGGCATCCCTGGCCCTATCCAGAGGGTGGACAGCAGAGTCTCTTTCACTTATTGCCTGGTTTTGCTTCTTGAATGTTACTTAAAATTTTTAGACTTTTTTTTTCCTTTTGTAAATTGTTAATTTAACTTGGAATTCAAGATAAAGGATCTATTTTCTGTATCTCCCCCTAAACTAATAAGAAGGTCTGGCTTGGAGGAACGATGTGGTGGGTGGCACATGCCTGTGTTTCTTGGGGCTACCTCCTAGCCTGTGCTCGAGCCCAGTGTAATGGCATCGCCTGGAAGACCCCTCACAGGCTATTTCTGACCACATTCCCTGCAGGGAAAGCTGAGGACGTGCTAACTGCCTCCATAGTGTACATTGTGACAGCCAACAGCTGCACTCTGAGATGCAGTGACTAGATGCAGTAATCACAGTAGAGACCCTCTTACCTCACACAGTTGAGACTGGGAATTGGTCTGTTAATTGACAAAGTTGGTTAGAATGGGAAAGTATAAGACATAATACCTTAAGCATTTTTTTTTAAATTTTGTTTTTTTGAGACAGAGTCTCACTTTTTGTCATTTAGGCTGGAGTGCAGTGGCACAATCTCAGCTCACTGCAACCTTCCACCTTCCAGGTTCAAGCCATTCTCCTGCCTCAGCCTCCTGAGTAGCTGGGACTACAGGCACATGCTACCACACCAGGCTAATTTTTGTATTTTTAGTAGAGACAGGGTTTCACCATGTTGGCCAGGCTGGTCTCAATCTCCTGACTTTGTAATCCACCCACCTCAGCCTCCCAAAGTGCTGGGATTACAGGCATGAGCCACTGCGCCCAGCCTGAGCATGTAAAAATTTTAAAGCATGCAAATTGTGTTCGTAACCACCTGGTGTAGAATTGGGTGCATGGCCCATCATCTTTCTTGCATAAATCATCACAGCAGTGCATCATCTTCAAGTCTACGTTCATTTTCTTCCAAATGGAGCAGGAACTTACAAACTAATCTGAGTGCAGAATAAATGTTAGACCTTTTAAAACCCCCAGCCTCTTATTTTCACTTTACCGGCGCCACAGTCAGCATCAGTTTTAAAAAGCAAATCTTTCCAAATCTATTCACAGCACACTTGTCTTAGCTATAGGTTAGCGTTTGCCTAACACTGAACTAAATGGTGTGGTTAGAATTCCCAGTACAGCTGGGTATCGAGGGAGAGGTGCACCCGCCCTGGCTCCCCCTTGATTGTTGGTGGAAAGCAGCTGTATCCTCAGTGCTTCGAACATTGGTCTGCATGGTGTTCTAGAAGGAACTAAGATTGTGAGGCCAACATGGGGGTGGATCACCTGAGGTCAAGAGCTCAAGACCAGCCTGACCAACATGGTGAGACCCCATCTGTACTAATACAAAAATTAGCCAGGCGTGGTGGCAGGCACCTGTAATCCCAGCTACTCAGAAGGCTGAGGCAGGAGAATCGCTTGAAACCCGTGAGGCAGAGGTTGCAGTGAGCCGAGATCGCACCACTGCATTGCAGCCTGGGTGACACAGCAAGACACTAACTCCAAAAAAAATAAAAATAGAAGGAACTGAGAGCATCGTAGTCCAGGAGTCAGTCCAGTGAAGATTGGGGCGTGTGAGGCACCGGCTGTTGCTTCACATTTGGTTTCATTTCATCTCGCCTAGAGGCTGATAGTATGCCTGGAAGAGTCCTTGTACATCCACAACATTCGGGACATGAAGGTACTGCACACGATCAGGGAGACGCCTCCAAACCCTGCAGGTGAGCTCACTTGTGAGGAGAGAATCCTGTTTTTCTGATTTTGCCTTTGAAAGATAGCTATAGGTGAGAGAGATTTTTTCTCTTTATAGGTTCTGCAGATGAGACAGATTTAAAAAGTATTGATCCCAAACCAGGCTGCCTTCCTACCGATGCTGGTCGTGTGACCAACTAAACTCATTGGTTTGATCAGCTTTCAAATTTGAGGTTACTGATCAGTTCAAACCAAAGGGCTTTAATCTCTTTACAATACTGGTATCACCTAAGGTGGGGTTTTGGGGTCATAGAACCTTTTTTTTAACACAGAAAACAAGATCGTATCCAAGTTGTTATTATTTGTTCCTAATGCTTTGTTAAATAAATGCTGAATTATATCTGACATCTGAGAAGGAGCTCTCAGGTATGAGTTTGCATCTCGTCCTCCGGGTGTCATTTGCAGGCCTGTGTGCGCTGTCAATCAACAATGACAACTGCTACTTGGCGTACCCAGGGAGCGCAACCATCGGAGAGGTGCAGGTCTTCGATACCATTAATTTGGTGAGATGCCTTTCCTACTCAAATAGCTCTTTCAAGTGTAGCTTTTTCCTGGGGAGGAGCGCTGTGGCGTCTCGACATCCTTGACTTTCTTGGCTCAGCAATACAACTGCTGTACTTTTTTTTTTGAGACAGGGTCTCACCTTGTTGCCCAGGCTGGAGTGCAGTGGTGCAGTCCTAGCTCACTGCAGCCTTAACCTCCTGGGCTTAAGTGATCCTCCTGCCTCAGCCTCCCAAGTAGCTACAGTCATGCATCACCACACCCAGCTAATTTTTTACTTTGGTAGAGACGGAGTCTTGCTGTGTTGCCTAAGCTGGCCTCAAACTCCTAGCCTCAAGCCATCCTCCCGCCTCAGCCTCCTGAAGTGCTGGGATTACAGGCGGGTGCCCCCGCGCCTGGCCTTGCCACTCTTCTCACTGGCAGAGCAGGTCTGGCTCATTCTGCTTCTGGATCTGCTGCAGCATTCACGCCAGTGCTGAGCTCCTCGCCATAGGAATGTTTTAAGGAACGTAGAAAACCTTAGGGGTAAACTGCTTTGTTTTTTCTAAAGTTGGAGCAGTGTTTCCTTGGATTCCCAGCCCCAGTAAGTCAGTGGGTTTGGCATTTGTATAGATGGTGTTTTAGGAACAGTTAACTGGCATTTTTAGACTGCACGCCAAGTGCCAGCCCTGAGGTGTGGGCTGTCGCTGCCCGGTGGTCACATTTTATTGGTCTCCCTTTTTCAGAGAGCTGCAAACATGATTCCGGCTCATGACAGTCCTTTAGCAGCGTTGGCTTTTGACGCTAGTGGAACTAAGCTTGCCACAGCTTCGGAGAAGGTGAGTCTGTTTTTCCCTGGGGAAGCCCTGGTATGAAGGCTTCCACAGACCTTCCCAGTTCTGTTCACATACCCAATTCAGAAGCAAGGTCCTATACGATTGGCTCCAGGAGAAGCAGAGACAGCCTCCCGCTTCTCAGACCGTAGCCATGTGCTGCCTGAGAGTGAGCGGAGCTTGCGCTGTGCCCCTGTGGGCAGGAGAGCTGGTACATGTTTGTAGTAGAAAACGCAGAAATGTCCAAAGGAGATGGAAACGCTGTGTGTAACTGCGCCACTCGCCCTGTGTGTTTCTAAATGATGAAACTCACATGTTATGGGGAAGAACCCAGACAATAATGAAATGTAAAAAAGCCAAGACAGAATTCTCTCTAGCCAATCTGAATACATTTCTGTGTATTTCCTTTCATTTTCTCTTTATTCCACAGAATTGAGATCCCATTATGGGTATAATTTATCCTTTTTCACTCTGCATGACGACGTTTTTCTAAGCTAAAAACACTTGTAATGGCTGTGCAGCATTCAGTTGTGATTTCTGTCAACATCACCCTTTTGGGACACTATGTTTCAAACATGTTGATGCCATAGATAGTCGTGAATTTAAGTCATGCATCAATCTTTTATATGTATTTCTAACTATTAATTTAAGAGATTCAAGTAAGAAGAATGTCTGGCTTTAAAGGATATGGCCTCTAAATGTCCCCGTGTACCTGTGACCAAGTGGCGAGGCTACCTCAGCCTCCGGGACACTGAAGGGTCCTTGTTCTCTTCCTGATTTGGACTGTTGCCTCTTTTTTCTTTTCGGTTCCTCTCTTCTTGAAAGTTCCATCTTCCCTTCTTCTGTCTTGAGGTCGCGTCTGCTCTCCCGCCTCCGTCATCTCCTCTGGATGCCAGTCCTGCTCTTCATTGCCCACAGAAGACTGTTGCTTTGATTTGGATTTGATTTTGCTTCTCATTGAAATCCTCAGATAGCTTCCCCTTTCAAGTCCTCTCTCTCCTCAAACTACTGTACCAAGCAGATGAGATACAATAAAAAGCCGCTCACCTCCTTATCTTTCCTGCCTGGGTCTTTGTTCTTGAATCTCACACCTGAGTTCTGTAATAATGATGTCACCATTAATGGGTCACTTCTGTGTCATGCATTATCCTGGATCTTTTATCTTCATTACCTTATTTGTTTCCCCTCAGCAAGGTAAACATTTTTGCATTTCATAGCAAGGGCTCAGAGAGGTTAAGCAGTGTGTCTGGGCTGCCCAGCCAGGCAGCAACAGAGGGGTCAGACACCAAGCCTGACTTTGATTCTAATTGTGCTAGACTATCCCAATATCACCTTGTCCTTTTCATTTCCCTTTGAAATGGCCCTGAAATTGTTACTTCTTAACTAATCAAAGTCTCACTGTTACGTTTTTCAGTAGCTCTTACAAAGGCCCAAAGGTACTTGATGAATTTTAAGGCCCATAAAAATAGAATAATATTTTTTGGACTATAAAGAGCAAACGTGATTGCTTTTACACGAATCCTCCTAGTCTCGAGTGAGAGCATCAAGACTTTCCCAGCCCTGCTCTGTCCCAGGTGCCGAGGACCCACTGAGACCTGTGATCTAACCCTACTTTCAAGAATCTTAGGCTTCTGACCCTCAGAAATACATTGTCCTTTCTCCCCTTTGCCTATTTTTCTCCCCTCTCTCCCTCCCCCCAAGAAGTCTGCTTGTATTATTAGAATATTATTGTTGATTCTCTCCCAAAAAAAAAAAAAAAAAAAAGAATCTTGCGGTCATGTGGCAACAAAACAACTCTTTTTTTCTTTATTTTTTTGTTTTTGTGATGGAGTCTCACTCTGTTGCCAGGCTGGAGTGCAGTGGCACGTCTCACTGCACCCTCCGCCTCCCGGGTTCAAGCAATTCTCCTACCTCAGCTCTCTGAGTAGCTGGGACTACAGGCACACGCCACCACACCCAGATAATTTTTGTATTTTTCAGTAGAGACAGGGTTTCACCATGTTGCCTAGGATGGTCTTGATCTCTTGACCTTGTGATCTGCCCACCTCGGCTTCCCAAAGTGCTGGGATTGCAGGTGTGAGCCACCACACCCGGCCAACAAAACAGCTCTTAATTAGTATTGCACAGTAGATATGCCACCAAAAAAGTATCTCCATCTAAAAGTTGAGGCTACAGAGGATAAAACCTTTGCTTTGGTTATTTTTATGTGTGGATGCAGAAAATATTTGATCCCCTAATTCTCAGTGTTATAAATTCAGTTTGTGCCCCTCCATCCAGAAAGAACCAGCTATCCTCAAGCGCCAATTTTTTTTTTTTTTTTAAACAGGGTTTTGCTTGCTCTGTCACCCAGGCTGGAGTACAGTGGCACAATCTCTGCTCAATGCAGCCTCTACCTCCCAGGCTCAAGTGATCCTCCCAAGTAGCTGGGACTACAAGTGCCTGCCACCAGGCCTGGCTAATTTTTGTATTTTTAGTAGAGGTGGGGTTTCACCATGTTGGCCAGGCTGGTCTTAAACTCTTGACTTCGTGATCCACCCACCTTAGCCTCCCAAAGTACTGGGATTACAGGTGTTAGCCACCGCACCCGACCACATTTCACTATCTATAAGCACGGCAGATAGTGCAGTGGCATGATCACAGCTCACTGCTGCCTCCTCTCCTGGGACAACAGGAGTACAGCATCAACCTTGGCTAATTTTTTGTTTTTTGTAGAGATGGAGTCTCGCTGTGTTTCCCAAACTGGTCTTGAACTCCTGGGCTCTAGTGTTCCTCCCAGCTCGGCCTCCCCAAGTGCTGGGATTACAGACATGAGTTATTGCATTTGGCCTAATATTCTTTTTTTTTTTTTTTTTTTTTGGCAGAGGTTTTCTCTGTTGCCCAAGCTGGAGTGCATTGGCGTGATCTTGGCTCACTGTAACCTTCACCTCTGGGGCTCAAGCAATTCTCATGCCTCAGCCTCCCAAGTAGCTGGGACTACAGGCACATGCCACCACGCCCAGCTAAATTTTTTTTGTATTTTGGTAGAGACGGAGTTTCACTATGTTGCCCCCAGGGTGGTCTCAAACTCCTAAGCTCAGGAGATCTGCCTGCCTCGGCCTCCCACCTTCCTAGATATGCCTAACAGTTTTTATATTTAACAGTTTGAACCTGAAATTTGCAGAGGATGAATGTTGAATAATTCTTCCTGCCCTGCAAATTTGAAATGCTACCCATTTGATGGCCTGTCTTTCCATCAGTCTCTTTTTGTGCTAATTTAATACCATTAAAATTATCACCTGATAGTATTCTTTTAATATTCAAGCATTGAAAGTCCTGCTCATGATTTTCTTGGCTCTTCTCTTATTTATTCTCCCAGATATTCACATCTGTTTCATCATGCACAGATCTGATATTACCTTAGTTGGGGAAGCTGGCATCTTCAAGAACTTCCCATTAATCCAGGGACATGCTGAGCTCCCATGTAATCCTAGTTCTTTGTCTTAGTAAGATTTTCTTCATGTGCATCTTACCATTTCATGAGTTGGGATTTACTCTTACCAGATACTTGAGCTTTGCAGCTAATCGGTTCTCTTGGTCAGTAACTGAATTGAAAGCAGCAGGAAAGGACCTCAGTGGGGTCTGAAACCTTGTCAGACCACAGGGGTTTGCCAGTGTGCCACACACAAGTCCAGGCTTTTATTTTTAATAGTTTAAACTTCAAATGACTCAGAACACTAGAACGATGATATGCCACTTTTGCCCTCAAGGCTGTTAGTGTTGAGAGTCAGTAGTCAGTTAAAATAGATTTAAAGAGAAGATTGAACAGTAAGACCACAATAGAACAGGGGAGTGTTTTCCTATCCTCATGGCAAAAAGTGTGGAGGTGATACTCATGGGGGGCCCTTGAGGACCCCAAACTCCTTGGTGGCCCAGCACAGAGCTGTCCTGGAGATAGCCGTGTGGTACATTTGCAGTCTGCTGTGAAAGATCGGAAAATCCTGTTTTAACTCAACTAAAATTCTTTCTTCTTTTCTCTTTCTCTTCCACAGGGGACCGTGATTAGGGTATTTTCCATTCCAGAGGGACAAAAACTCTTTGAGTTTCGGAGAGGAGTAAAGAGGTAAAGTATATGAACGTCCAGAATGGATTCTGAAGATTGTATTTGGATTTCAGTTTTATGTTATCTGTGAACAAACACCCCCCAGGAGAATTCCACACGAGCATTTCTAGCCCAGCTGGGTCACCAGTTGAGGTCTAGGACTTGATCTTGTCATGGGTTCGAGAGCACTTTGAGAAAAGCAAACGGGGTTTTTATTTGTTTCCAGTCCCACCAGCTAGTGTGAGAGCTGTGAGGAGCTCGCAGAACCAGGCAGGCCCTTCAGTGCCCTGTGGCTCCCAGTGGGTAGCACGCCCCTCCTTTAAAGGCTTCCCTCTGAGAACCTGTTCCCAGCTCTGCAGTTCTGCTTTCACCCTCAGCAAATAGTGTTGGCCCCTTCTTTGAACAAACCCAGGCGCCTCATCCTGGCGTTCCCTGGCCTTCCTCCATCCAGGCTGCAGAGTCTCCCTCATCTGTGCTTAGCACGCCCCCTGTGGCTTCTGCTTCCAAGGCAGGACCATCCCTCCCTCGTTGGACAGCAGAGCAGGGGAGGCCTCGGATCGGACCCCTAAGGGCCACTTGCCACGACGTGGCCTTGGTCGGCAGGACCTAACCCCAAGTCTCTGGCTTCTCATTTCAGATCAGTACCTCCCTCCCTGAGGGTGGCCACTGAAAGAGGAGGGGCTGTCTTTGAGAGACCCTTCTGCCGTCTGGTCCCCCGTTCCTCATGGGATCCCCATAGGTGCAACAGGTGGACCTCAGTGTCCCCAAACGTCACCGCTCCTCCAGCTCCTACCTCCTCATGTCCCTTGGTCTTCCTCACAGCATACCTTTCTGGATTTTTCCTGTGTTGCTGCTTCTGCTCAGTTCCCCTCCTGTGCCTGTTTCTGCCTGGAGCTGCTCCTCACCCAGCCCCCTGGCCCACCCCCATCGGCTGTGTGTGCCAATCCCGGGGCTGGATGCGCAGCCCAGCTTCCTAAGGTGCCCGTGTTCCTCCTCCCTGCTGGCTGCTGGGCACCTCAAGCCCCCAGGCCAGTGTGCCTCCAGCAACCCCTCATCCCTCACCCTCCCCATCTTGGTAAATAGTGCCACCCATCAGCACCCTGGCAGCCAAACCAGAGGGGCTCGGCCCTGTGTCCTTCTCCTGGAACAGTGCATCCAGGGAGCTTCCCACTGTGGGCTGGCCCTGCGCCACATCCGCCACCCCACCTGACCCAGGCTTTGGCTGGTTTCTGCTGTTCCCTGGATTCCCTTCAGGCCGGTTTTCAGACTCTCCCAGGCTGTTCTTTGAAAATGTAAATGTAATCCAATCACACCCCACCTAACATCTTCCACCGCCCTGCTGTCCCCTGCATGGTTGACCCCGCACTCCCTGCTTTGCTTCACCAGGCCTTCCGCCCAGTCCAATTCCATTCCACTTTCCCTGTCCCGGCTCCAGCTGTACCACACCTTCAGCTCTTCGGAAGAGCTGATCTCTTTTGTCCACTAGGGTCTTGCGTGGGCTTGCAGATCTAGTGGCCTGGCCAGCTTCCACAAGCCTAGGAGTCCAAGTCGAGTGTCACCCTGGAGGAGGCCTTTTTTTGATCCTTGGGTTAAATCCCTTTCTCTGTGCTTCTCTATTGCCTTCCATGTGTATTTTTCTCACATTCTTTTGCCCGTAGCAGATGGAATATTTGGGTGACCGCCCAAGGGGTTAACCTTCCCTTTGCCTAGAGAGAGCCAATTCATCAAGACAGGGGAATTGCAGTAGAGAAACTAATTCACTCAGAGCTGGCTGTGTGGGAGACTGGAGTTTTATTATTACTCAGATCAGTGTCTCTGAGCATTTGGGGAGCAGTTTTTAAGCATAACTTGGGTGGGGGGAAGCCAGTGAGCCAGGAGTGCTGATGGGTCAGAGATGAAATCACAGGGAATTGGAGCTGTCTTCTTGCATTCAGTCAGTTCCTGGGTAGGGGCCACGGGATCAGATGAGCCAGTTGATTGATCTGGGAGGGGCCAGCAGATCTGTCAAGTGCAGGGTCTGCAAAATATCGTAAGCAAAGTTTCTCCCAAAGTTAATTCAGCCTATGCCCTGGAAGGAACAAGGACAGCGTGGAGATGAGTAGCAAGATGGAGTCGGTTAAGTTAGATCTCTTTCACCGTCTTAGTCATGATTTTGCAAAGTCAGTTTCATTTGCACCTCCCTAACCCCACCTCCATCATTGAACGCTGTGTTAAGGCGAGAACCATTCCTAATTTCTACCCATACCTAATTCATACATGCGGTAAATACTGACTCCAAGAAAATCCCTTACTATTATGGACAGGGTTAGCCTGTGGTTAACTGTCTTGCAGTTCTACGGTCATGAAGAAATTCACATGAATTTAGTGGCTTTGGGATGCCGATTGGTTTTTAAGATACACTTGAACCACTTTGCATGTTCAAAGTTTTGCTCTGTTTTTTGTTTGTTTTTTTTGAGACTGAGTCTTGCTCTGTCGCCCAGGCTGGAGTGCAGTGGCAAGATACCAGCTCACTGCAACCTCTGCCTCCCAGATTCAAGCAATTCTCCTGCCTCAGCCTCCTGAGTAGCTGGGATTACAGGCTCACACCACCATGCCTGGCTAATTTTTTGTATTTTTAAAAGAGACAAAGTTTCCCATGTTGGCCAGGATGGCCTCAATTTCTTGACCTCATGATCCACCCACCTTGGCCTCCCAAAATGTTGGGATTATAGGTGTGAGCCACTGCCACTGCGCCTGGCCCTTTACTCTTTCTTAAACCTTACCTAGGTTGCCGATTTACTCTGGCATGGAAAGAATTGCTGTAACTTAAATTACAGAGTTTTCTTTTTTTTTTTTGAGACGGAGTTTCGCTCTTGTTACCCAGGCTGGAGTGCAATGGCGCAATCTCGGCTCACCGCAACCTCCGCCTCCTGGGTTCAGGCAATTCTCCTGCCTCAGCCTCCTGAGTAGCTGGGATTACAGGCATACGCCACCATGCCCAGCTAATTTTTTGTATTTTTAGTAGAGACGGGGTTTCACCATGTTGACCAGGATGGTCTCGATCTCTTGACCTCGTGATCCACCCGCCTCGGCCTCCCAAAGTGCTGGGATTACAGGCTTGAGCCACCGTGCCCGGCCACAGAGTTTTCTTTTACTCACCTTAGGACTAGAAATCCATCCTAATGCGGCTAAAAGTGGTTTAGTGAAATCCCGATTCCTTTTGTCACCTGGAAGGTTGCAGCTGTGTTAACCAGTTGTGCTTAGTATTTCCTTTCGAACATTTTCCTCTCTCAAGAAAAATGTTTGAGAAGGTGGCTGGAAGGGAATAAAACTTACCAGCAGGCCCAAGTGTGCCCGTGACAGGAACTCTTCTCTGCCACTTGAGTTGAGCCCCTGGGGCAGCCGCTGGCTCCTTTGGCCCGCCCTGACCTGCACGTCTCCCCAGGTGCGTGAGCATCTGCTCCCTGGCCTTCAGCATGGACGGCATGTTCCTCTCCGCCTCCAGCAACACGGAGACCGTGCACATCTTCAAACTCGAGACTGTGAAAGAAAAGTGAGTTGCAAACATTCCTTCCTTTAAAAACAATCAGAACCCTTTGTTGCCAGTTGCTGATGGGATGAGATGGAAGCAAGGATGTGTCCCACCCTCTGATACTGTTGGCCGATGAGGACCCTGGAGCTGGCCATAGAAACAGCACTGCCACATCCGGGCTTGGCGGTGAGGAGGGCAGGCCGCAGCAGGCAGGTTCTCCCACCGGCAGCACATAGGACAGGCAGAGGCCTCTCGTGGGGCAGGAAGGGTCCAGGTGGACATCCTCTTTTTGCTTTTGTCTGTGATCAGACTGCCCTCAAGGGTGAATGCCGTGTCTCTTCCCCGCCCATGGGTAAGCAGAGACATGGGTGACTTCCGTAAGTATTTACTATTGCAATGAATATGTAGAGGGAGGGCGGTCTTTTAAGAGGGTTTTGACTGGGTGCGGTGGCTCATGCCTGTAATCTCAGGACTTTGGGAGTCTGAGACAGGTGCATCACGAGGTCAGGAAATCAAGACCATCCTGGCTAACATGGTGAAACCCCGTCTCTACTAAAAATACAAAAAAAATTAGCCGGGCCTGGTAGCATGTGTCTATAGTCCCAGCTACTTGGGAGACTGATGCAGGAGAATCGCTTGAACCCGGGAGGCAGAGGTTGCAGTGAGCTGAGACTGCCACTGCACTCCAGCCTGGGCAACAGAGCAAGACTTCATCTCAAAAAAAAAAAAAAGAGGGTCTTACTCTGTTACCCAGGCTGCAGTGCAGTGGTAGTCATTACTCACTGCGCCTCAACCTCCTGGACTCAAATGATCCTCCTGCCTTAGCTTCCTGAGTACTTGGGACTACAGGCATGTGCCACCACACCTGGCTAATTTTTAAATTTTTTGTAGAGATGGTATCTCACTCTGTTGCCCAGGCTGATCTGAAACTCCTGGGCTCAAGTGATCTGCCCGTGAGCCACCGTGCCCAGCCTGTCTTTAAAAAGTTTAGAAAGTACATCCCACTCAGATCAGTATTATAATATCATACTTAAGATAGTTAAAAATAATAAATTTTGTTATATATATTTCATCACAATTTTAAAAACAAATGGAACATGCCCTGCCCTGCCCCCCAAAAAATGATGAATAACCACACAAATAGGCTATGGGAAAATAACAATTTTGGGTCTATACTCAAGGCTTTTGGAGACTTCTGTTACAGAGATCTAGCAGGGGTCATCAGGCCCCATCACACCCTTCCAAAGGGGACGTGTGGTCACCTGCCGTGTCTTGCCCATGGCCACACAAGGGCCACGATCCCCCTGCCCTGGAGCCTGAGCGCCCCCTCCTCCGATGCCTCCCAGAGGAAGCTCTGTGACACCCCTGGGGTTCCGAGTGTCTGCATGTAACCAACCAACCCTTTTAGTTTTCCTGTGAAGAATGGAGACTTTGGCTCTTGGCTCCAGAGCTGTATGTCTATGTGAGTAGGGGGTGGCTGGCCCCCCAGGGAGGGTGCAGCTTCATGTGTCTGGTGGCCTTTCCTTCCAGACCCCCAGAGGAGCCCACCACCTGGACTGGGTACTTTGGGAAAGTGCTCATGGCTTCCACCAGCTACCTGCCTTCCCAAGTGACAGAAATGTTCAACCAGGGCCGTGCCTTCGCCACGGTCCGCCTGCCATTCTGCGGCCACAAAAACATCTGCTCGCTAGCCACGTGAGTAGAGCCGGTGTCTCCGTCCCCTGCCCTGAGCACCTGAGGCTGAGGGGCCCAGTTCTGGCGGCTCATGATCCTTTCCATGTTTCTCCTGAACAAAAGCAGCTCCTTAGAGCTGGGGCTCCATCTAGAGTCATCGGGGGTGGGAGGTGCCCTAGCAGGTGCTAGGCTTGCTGCTCTGTGCAGGGTTTATTTTTTCTTTATTTTATTTGTTTTTTGTTAGAGACTTCCTAAGTCTCATGTGGGGTTCATTTCTACATGGTCCGCTGTTCTGTTTTTGTTGACGGTCTGCAGTATTAATAGAAGACGTTAAGTCAAACCACGTGGGCGTGCCATAGTTAACTGCACTTTCCGAGTCTCAGGCCTCCATCCAGTTCCGGGGTCCAGCTTCAGAATGCACACGGGGCCTGTGAAGGTGCCTGGGATCGTCTAAGGCTCTGTGCTATGTGCAGGAAAGATTGTCTTTACCTCCAGTGATAGCAGGGCTTTGGGATTCCGTGCATCTCTAAACATCATTTTCTGGTTCTGTTATCTGACTAGTGTCGTCGAAAAGCTCTCTGACAATGACAACCCATAATATTCACAGAAGCCATAAAACCGGTTTTGTCCTGCTCTCTCCTCCTGTGGGCTTCAGGGCTCAGCGCACGGAATGCAGTCTTGGTGCTGTGGGCCGGGTCAATGGTGCACTAAATGCCCAGAGCTGCCCTAGTGCTCGTTTTGCTGGGGTCTCCTCCCTCACCTTGCCAAGAGTGAGGCTGCCTGTGTAATAAGCCCCTTCTTGTGAAGATTGTCTAGAACGTGGCTACTCTTGATTCTCCCTAGAATTCAGAAGATCCCAAGGTTGCTGGTGGGCGCCTCTGACGGGTATCTGTACATGTACAACCTGGACCCCCAGGAGGGCGGCGAGTGTGCCCTGATGAAGCAGCACCGGTGAGTCTGCTCCCGGCCCCACTGCACCAAGCTGCTCCACGCTGGCAGGTGGCCTTTGGGGCACCTGGCATATATTTGTTTATTTCCTTGAAAACCAGTGACATAGAGGGGCAGATTCCAGTGTGGCAGCTCATGCCATGCTGGTCAGGAGCTTTGCTTTCCCAGATGAAATGGATGCGGCACCAGGGCTCCCTCAGGGACTGGGCACAGAGGCGACACAGGGGTGGTGGGAGCTGCATTTGTTCTTAGCTGGGGAGAGGCACAGGGAGGCCGGGCCCTCTTCCAAAGGGTGGAGCTTTGCATTTGGGAAGGAAGGCACAGCGTGGTGGCCCCCACAGTTCACTGCACATGGTTGAGAGCCTCCTGTCTCACTGTAGGGGACGGGTTTGCTCTTGGAAAACAGGGAGTTAACATTTGTTCATTAGGAAGCAATGCATTTTCATTCTGTCTTACACATTTTTTATGACAAAAAGTTCTAACAATACTATAATTATTTATTTTAGAGACAGGGTCTCACACTTGCCCACGCTGGAGTGCCATGGTGCAATCACAGCTCACTGTAGCCTTGAGCTCCTGGGTTCAAGGGATCCTCCCACCTCAGCCTCCCTAGTAGCTGGGACCACAGGCACACAACATATCCAGCTAATTATTTTTTTGTAGAGATGGGGTCTTTTTTAACAGTAAATCCTAGTTATTATGTTTCTCCATCATAAAAGCGAAATATTGCCTCATTAGATATAACTCCCTCTTTAGACTTTCCATGTAAAACTCTTCATGTAAAAATGTGTGCAGATACACAAAGAGATTAAAGTTGCTGCGGCGTGGCGGATGCCTGGCGTCCTGTGTGGTGAGTGGCGCATCGGCTCTGTTGCCGGCATGTGCTGCCCCCGAGAGGCCACCCTGAGTGGAGACGCTGAGCTGTGTCACTTTCTCTCCCCTCCAGGCTGGATGGCAGTCTGGAGACGGCCAATGAGATCTTGGACTCTGGCTCTCACGACTGCCCCTTAGTCACTCAGACGTACGGCGCGGCTGCAGCAAAAGGTACTTACGTGCCTTCATCCCCAACAAGACTTGGTAAGGGGCGTGACACAAACCTGGAAGGTAATTAATGCCGCAGCCGCCCCGGGGTGCTCCTTCCTGTTGGCTCCAGAGTCGCGCCACCAGCCCCTCACTGGGAAAGGGAAGAATGGTGTGGAGAACGCGGGCCAGTGTTCATAAATGGGTGTTCCCAAGACCTCTCAAGGCTGAATTCAGTTTCCTTTTATTTTTTTTGAGACAGTCTCGTTTTGTCGCCAGGCGCCAGGCTGGAGTTCAGTGGCACGATCTTATCTCACTGCAACCTCCACCTCCCAGATTCAAGCAATTCTCCTGCCTCTGCCTCCCAAGTAGCTGGGACTGCAGGCGCACGCCACCACACCTGGCTAATTTTTGTGTTTTTTAATAGAGACGGGGTTTCACGATGTTGGTCAGGATGATCTCAATCTCTTAACCTCGGGATCCGGCCGCCTTAGTCTCCCAAAGTGCTGGGATTACAGGCGTGAGCCACTGCACCTGGCTTTTTATTTATTTATTTAATTTTTAAGTAGAGATAGGGTCTCCCTATGTTGCCCAGGCTGGTCTCAAACTCCTCCTGGGCTCAAGTGATCCTCCCGCCACAGCCTCCCAAAGTGCTGGGATTACAGGTATAAGCCACTGCACCGGGCCCATTTTTCTCCATTTTTGAAGAAAAAGTGGTCATCCTGGCTCAGGTGACTCTGGGGGCACGTGACCTGCGCCCAGACTTGCCACCTCTCAGCCATGGGGAAAGCATTGCCCAGGGTTTGGTCTCGGTCTTTCCCTCCCACCTTTTTTGTCCTTCAGCAAATCTGCATCAAGTACTGCCTTCATGCTGGGCCTGTGAGGTGCAGAGGCTGGAGAGGAACGAGGCCAGTGGGCTCCCCTCCGGTGGCAGCACTGAGACCCATGCACAAGATCCTCCAGCCACAGCCTCCGCTCCATGTGAGCCACCCTCTTAAAAAAGCCAACTCGACCTCCAGTGCGAGAACCTATGGTTTGCACCCACACGGGGCTGTGCCTGCTCTCATCACTCCCATGCATGAACTGGCGCTTCCAGTTCATGAAGCCAAGAGTCTCTTAGCATCATTGTTTCCTAGTGTTATTTTTGAGCTCAGTGTACCCAGCTTGAGAGAGTTTGTGTCCCGTCCATTAGGAATCCTCTGTTGACTGTGCAGGTGTCATTTTGACATTTAAGAATGTCAGAGAACAAATGACTTCATCTCAAGCTGCCTAAGGCTGCAAAGATTTCATTAGAAAAGCAATCAGAATTCAAAATGTCTTCATACAGGCTGCAGTTTATAAACATATACCAGTGTTTCTAAACACAGTCCTCAGTTTGTGTCATGGGGTCTGTTGTGTGTCCCCAGCCTTTGAAGGCTGACTTCATCATCTCTTTGCAGCCTATGCAGACGACCTGGGTGCCGTGGGCGGCACCTGCCTGGAGGATGAGGCCAGCGCCCTGCGCCTGGATGAAGACAGCGAGCAGCCCCCCATGATTCTTCGGACTGACTGAACTTGACCTATGACCTCTGATGCGGGGAGCAGAGAACACTGGCTTCACAGAGGACTTTGTGCATTGCTGCTATTAACTTTGACCTGAGTCGGGGGAGAGGATGGCAGCGGCTTTATTAAAAAAAAAAAAAAAAAAAAAAAAAAGATTGTAGTGGTAGTCTAACTCCATAACGCTGAGGAAATACATCGTTTTCACTTCAGTGGCTTTTAATCCTGCGTATGAATTTTAGCTTTTTGTTTGTTTTCTCTTTTTGCCAAAATTAACTGTTTGGTGAAGCCCGCAAAACCACCTCGCTTTGCATGCGTGAATGTGCCAAGCCAGCGTAGGAGAGCTAGAAGCCACTTTCCAACCACCTGCCGTTGGGTTTTCCGTATCTGTACGTATGCCGAGTGCGTCAGGAAGCCGTGGCCATGCACACTGGGTCTGCTTGTCAAGGCTGGTTCTGCAGTGACAGGTCCAAGGCTGCCCACTGGGTGTGCTGGGCGGACTTCAGCCTGGGACACGAGTCCTCTCTCCCTAGGGCCCCACCTGGACCATTTCCCTCCATTTTATTTTGTTAATTAAATTCTTTCCAGATTGGATCATCCTGGGATTTTTTCCATGGTGGACTTCTGTTTCCGATCTTGTTTTCCATGTGGATATCGGAGGAGAGCGAGGTTCTTTCTGATACTAAAAACCTTTCTGTCGGGCAGCAAATGAACTTGAAAGATTGCCTGGACTCCCTGGAGCAAAGGAAAGCGATTTCGTTTGTATAATTAAATAATCTGTTGTTCTACTTTACCCTTCCTGTTGAAAAACTGTGTGATTTTTTTTTTTTTTTTTTTAAGGAAAGTTTGTAGCTACTCCTGTGCCCAGGAGAACACAGAATTAGAGTGTGATGGCCGTCCGAGCTGCCCTCTCGCTGGGCCCCGCGTCCGCAGGGGCTGCCCACATGTGTGAGAGGCTGTAGTGGGAGGCAACCACAGAGAGATAGGGCGGCTGGGCCACGTCCTTCGCAGGGTGGCATGTGCCTTTTCTATTTTAATCTTAGAAAGTTTCCTCAGCAGACTGATAGAGATTGTGGTTACAAGTTTCAGTATTCACCTTGCTTCCCTTTTCGTTTTTACAGAACTAAAACAACCTCAAATACCTCAGACTCTGCATTCCAAACCAAGACATCTAGCAGCGAAAGTGTTGAGGGCATTTAAGTGGAATTAATGGCATGAGATATGGCTTTAGAATCTTTGGAGTGGTGTAAGTTACGGAAAGAAGGGAAAAAGCAAAAACTGGCTTTCCCCTGCCTTTGCAGGCTCGGGTTTTTGAACCAAGGAAGGCTGAGATGCCTGTTTCCAGACGGTTGCGTCATGGTCACACTGGGCGAAGAGCTTAAGGGGAGTTGTCCCCTCAGCTGGGTGGCTGCAGTGAAATGTCCTGGTATTCCTGGGTTGGCTTTACGGCAAACTTCTAAGGGATGCTGGGGCTGTTCC
Organism: Sapajus apella; assembly: GCF_009761245.1. NCBI lineage: Eukaryota > Metazoa > Chordata > Mammalia > Primates > Cebidae > Sapajus > Sapajus apella. Next base: position 5,440,191 of record NW_022437050.1, read on the forward strand.
TGATTACACAGGTTTCTTCATAGCCGCTGGTGTGAGGGACATACTGCGTTTGCATTAGGCAGAGGTGCAAGTGGGAGATTGAACTTTTCTTCAAAACCTGCATATCTGTCCTGGATCTGACGAAATGGGATCCCAGTCACGTAGGCTGAGACAGTGGGGAGCGCCGAAGCCAGAGCAGGCTGTGCTTGAGCAGGGATGAGAAGGGCTGCAGCAGCACGCAGCCTTGACCCACGCCCACGTCGGGGCGCAAGGCCAGAGGGCGCTATCTAGAACCTGACCTTGGACTCCATCTCCTGGGAGGCATGTTTGGCTAGAGTGAGTGAGTGTGGAGAAAAAATGTCCAAATTGTGCACGAGAGATTTGAAAGCCTAAGCCAGGCTTCCTGATAACCAAAGAGTGAGCTGCACTTCAGGGTCTGTGTTAAAGGATCGTTAGTTCCGGTGCCTGCCTGTCGTGGTGATACGGGAACTCAAATCTCCTTTGCTGGGCCTCTCTCATCTTTCTTTGGGATTGGTAGTTCTAGAAGATGCTGGGGGTTCTTTTCCTCACTCAGCCTTGTTTTCCCACACTGTAAGATGAGACCGTTTGCAGAGGAGGCCTCAAATGTCCTGTGACCCTCGGCCCTTGGGTGGCCCCGGCAGGTCTGGCTGGGCATTTTCCCTGAAGACCACAGGAAGCTCTGTGCTCGCCTGGGTCGAGGCTAAGCTGTGCACCCCAGAGAAGGGAGGAGAACTGCAGATTCTTGGTCAAGAAGAAGGAAGAGGATTTCTGTGTTTGCTCACCAGCCATTGAGGATAACCTGCCTCCACTTTCCTGTTACCATTTCATTGCCATCAGCTCCTCCTCTCTTTGATTCGGTGGGTCCCAGCCTCACTGGTGGCCTCAGACATGCTTGGGAGTGACAGGGACAGAGAGAGGCCGCTGAGTTGCCTGTGGGAACTCACTGCTGCGCCAGAGACCCAGATGGAGAGGGACCCTGAACCAAACAGAACGTGTACTAGTTTGCCAGACTCCACAAACTGTACACATTAAATTATATCATATTTTCCCAAACTCCATAAAAGACGATGAAGGTGGGGGATAGGAAACAAAACCTGTAAACGTTGTGAATGGGCTCTGTGGACTGGAACGAACTTTCTGTAATCTCTAAGATAATGGGACTGAGAGCTGCATTGAAGCCGGAGTCAAGAAGAACTGCATTCAGAACCTGGCCGTACCGCCTGCCTACCTGTGGGGGTGGCAGGGCGTCCACGTTTTCTGGACCATTCCACGGGACCACCCCTACCTCACGGGGCTGTTGTGAGGTGTCATGTGAATGTGTGTCCTGCAAATGCCCAGCTCAGTGCCCAGCTGGTGGTGGGCACCCAATAAACACAACATAAATGTGCCTTCTGCAGTTAAACACGAGGTTTATTCAGTTCTGGTTTTTGAATAAGGAGCCAGACAGGAGGGAGGTGACAGTACAGGTAAGAAATATAATTCAGAAGCCAGGGTGGTAGCTCACACCTGTAATCCTAGCAATTAGGGAGGCTGAGGCAGGTGGATTACTTGAGATCAGGAGTTCAAGACCAGCCTGGCCAACATGGTGAAACCCTGTCTCTACAAAAAAAAAAAAGTAGCTGGGCATGGTGGTACACGTCTGTAATCCCAGCTACTCGAGAGGCTGAAGCAGGAGAATCACATGAACCTGGGAGGCAGAGGCTGCAGTGAGCCAAGATCACACCACTACACTCCAGCCTGGGCATCAGAGCAAGTCTCCATCTCAAGAAAAATATTTCACATGGGGGTCACACGTGGGTCTCTTTCGTCCCACCTTTTCATGCCAGGCGTGATGGGCAGGTGGTGCAAGCTGGTCTGGGAGGTGGTGGGCGCCCTGGAGCAGCAGGCCCTGTCCCTATCGGGGACCCAGGAGCTCCATGGCTGCCCCACCCTGCCATGGAGAGAATTTGGTGACTCTTCCCACTCACAGTTTCATTTGGAGAGGAGGGAAAGAGCCTCCACCTCCATGACTAGCAGCAAGCCACACGTGGAAAAGACGGGGAGTGCTTTGGCCACAGCTTAGTCAACGAAACAGGACGAGGGGTAGTGGAAAACATGTTCCTGACTCATCCCTGTTACTCCTGTGTTTTGTTTTGTTTTTGAGACGGAGTCTCGCTCCATCACCCAGGCTGGAGTGCAGTGGCGCAATCTCGGCTCACTGCAGCCTCCACCTCCTGGGTTCAAGCTGTCCTCCTGCCTCAGACTCCAGAGTAACTGGGATTACAGGCATGCATCACCACACTGGGCTAATTTTTGTACTTTACTAGAGGCGGGGTTTCACCATGTTGGCCAGGCTGGTCTCAAACTCCTGACCTCAGGTGATCCACCTGCCTTGGCCTCCCGAAGTGCTGGGATTACAGCTATGAGCCACTGGGCCTGGCTGCTCGTGTTTTTCATAACCACATTGGCAAAGGGTGGGGATAGGGCAGGTTGGTTTGTTTTGTTGTTTCTTGTGTCCCCTGCCCTACATCTTTGTAGACCAGACTTTTGCATGCAGGGAATGACTGAGTCACTTGTTTGAAATATATGGGTGATGGCTCACACCTGTAATCCCAACACTTTGGGAGGCAGAAGCGGGCAGGTCACCTGAGGTCAGGAGTTCAAGACCAGCCTGGCCAACATGGTGAAACCTGTTTCTACTAAAAATACAAAATTTAGCTGGGTGTGGTGGTGGGCGCCTATAATCCCAGCTACTATGGAGGCTGAGGCAGGAGAATGGCTTGAACCAGGGAGGCAGAGGTTGCAGTGAGCTGAGATCATGCCACTGCCCTCTAGCCTGGGCGACAGAGTGAGACTCCATCTCAAAAAAAAAAAAAAAAAAGAAAAGAAAAATGTACATGTGACACCTTGGCCAGCAGAGCAGGAAATCCGAATGCATTATTTTACAAGTGTACTTAAACTCAAGAGAAACAGGTGGAAACGTCTGGCTTTAGCTCTGTAGTATCAGAGATGTAAGAAGAAACTGCAGGGAAGCCATGGATCTTCTGTTCGGGACTCTCCTCTGCCTTACATAGAATTCTCTTTTTTATGACTGACATTTCTTACTGAAAATATGATAACCATTGGCCAAGCAGATAGGGTTTTTCTGATGTATGTTTTAGTTCTGACCCAGGTCATAACCCTTCACCTATGTCATATCTTTTCATTTTGTGGGTTTTTCTGAAGCACAAAAGCAAAAGCAATCTCAGGATTTTGAGATGTGACCTGTTCTTACCCTTCCCTGATATCTGGTTAGCAAAGTCTCTAACTTAGAAAAAGGAAATCTTCCTAAAGTTCAGAATGTAAAGAGACTGTCTTGAGTCCTCACCCCTACATCGTTTCCCTCTATAGTGAGTTATAATTTAAATAGATTCCTCTTAACATTCCATTTTAGGTGAAGCTGTTGTCAGTGCTGCCAGATTGTGTGTTGTCTGTGTGTGTGTGCACACGCACGTGTGTGTGAGTGTGTGTGGGCACGTGCATCTGCCTGAGCTTCAGGTAAACATACTGACTACATTCCACCACCAAATCCCACTGAAAGCCCATCACTATCAGCATTTTATTTTATTTTTTTTATTTTTATTTTTATTTTTTTTTTGAGACGGAGTTTCACTCTGGTTACCCAGGCTGGAGTGCAATGGCGCGATCTTGGCTCACCGCAACCTCCGCCTCCTGGGTTCAGGCAATTCTCCTGCCTCAGCCTCCTGAGTAGCTGGGATTACAGGCACGCACCACCATGCCCAGCTAATGTTTTTGTATTTTTAGTAGAGACGGGGTTTCACCATGTTGACCAGGATGGTCTCAATCTCTTGACCTCGTGATCCACCCGCCTCGGCCTCCCAAAGTGCTGGGATTACAGGCTTGAGCCACTGCGCCCGGCCACTATCAGCATTTTAAACACATTAAGGAATTGAATGTTATGACTCATGCCTGTAATCCCAGCTCCTTGGGAGGCTGAGGCAGGAGGATCACTTGAGACCAGGAATTTGAGGCCAGCCTGGGCTACAGAGCAAGACCCCCTCTCTTAAAATTAAAACATGTGTTCTGGGTTTTCTTCTTCATTGCCTACTCACAGACTGAACATCGCATTTGTTTTTGTTGTGTTGTTTTGCTTTTGAGATTGAGTCTCACTTTGTCACCCAGGCTGGAGTGCAGCATAATCTCGGCTCACTGCAACCTCCGCCTCCTGGGTTCAAGCGATTCTCCTGCCTCAGCTTCCCAAGTAGCTGAAATTACAGGCACCCGCCACCACACCTGGCTATTTTTTTTGTATTTTTAGTAAAGACAGGGTTTTGTCATGTTGGCCAGGATGGTCTCAAACTCCTGACCTCAGGTGATCTGCTCACCTCGGCCTCCTGAAGTGCTGGGATTAAGGCATAAGCCACCTCGTCCAGCCTTAAACATCTAATTTATACCAAATTGCCCTATAATTCTACCTAGAATATTATAGCAAAATGCCAGAAGCCTGACTAAAATCTTTTAAAGAAACCTGGCCAGGCATGATGGCTCACGCCTGTAATCCAGCACTTTGGGAGACTGAGACAGGCAGATCATGAGGTCAGGAGTTTGAGACCAGCCTGACCAACATGGTGAAAGCCCGTCTCTACTAAAATACAAAAATTAGCCGGGCGTGGTGGCACGTGCCTGTAATCCCAGCTACACGGGAGGCTGAGGCAGGAGAATCGCTTGAACCCAGGAGGTGGAGGTTGCAGTGAGCTGAGATCAAGCCACTGCACTCCAGCCTGGGTGACAGAACAAAACTCCGTCTCAAAAACAAAAGCAAAAAAGACTCTCCCAGGGTGGATGGGATTACACAGGTGAGACCCCTGGGTGTCCCCGCGGCTGAATAATTGTGTGGGTCGAACAGTTGGCCTGCTCGTGCGTGGGCCGGGACACAGTGGACTTGCTCTGCCTGCGTTCTCACCAGGTGGTGTTTGGATTAGGGCGCGAGTTTAAACTCAGTGCTGGTGTGGCGATTCTTTTAGAAGCACATCCTTCTCTGAGCTGAACTGCTTCATCACACACTGCCTTCTATCTTGGGGGCTGCTTCTATATCAAAGGCCAAGCTTTGTGGGTTTCGGTCCTGCCCACCTCCCTGGGGTCTGCGGGGCGTGGGGCAGCGTGGAGTCTTCACAGCCAGCTGTCCAGGCTGGCTGCTCTCCATCCGGCCTTCTCACAGCCACTGTCTGTCTGAGCAGACACTGAAGCATCGTGTCATCCCTTGGGACACACGCAAGACTCCAT
>NW_022437050.1:5445852-5459279 GCF_009761245.1 Sapajus apella
TGAGTTTCACTCTTGTTGCCCAGGCTGGAGTTCAGTGACATGATCTCGGCTCACTGCAACCTCCACCTCCTGGGTTCAAGTGATCCTCCTGCCTCAACCTCCCAAGCAGCTGGGATTACAGGCATGTACCACAACACCTGGCTAATTTTGCATGTTTCTGTAGAGATGAGATTCTACCATATTTACAGGCTGTTCTCAAACTCCTGGCCTCAAGTGATCCACCCGCCTTGACCTCCCAAAGTGCTGGGATTACAGGCGTGAGCCACCACGCCCGGCCTCGACATTACTTTTTGGTGGGTCGGCATAGAAACATGCTTGAGCTCCCTATGACATCAAAGGAATTTTCCTCAAGGGACTCTGAAGACCAGGTGACTTGGGGAGCAGAGCGGTGCAGGGCTTTTTGCTGCCTTTTCTCCGCCTTGGGGAGGTCCCCTCAGCGCCCTCCTCTTGACCTTCCCTGGTGCATTCAGTGCTGAGCCTGAGCCTGAGCCTGCGGACCTGGGAGAGTTCAGACCGAAGTCCACCGAGGGCAGCAGAACAACAGGGCTGGGGAATGGGCTCCCTTGTGCACACAGCTCTGTCTGCAGTGCGCGGATCTGTGAAAAGATGAAGGAGCTGAGTGTGAGGAGGCAGGGTGCGTGTTAAGTCGAGACGCTTCTAAACTCTGCCACCAGCTTTGGAAATAGCTGCTGGGGTTTCCTGCTCAAACCAGCATCCCAGAGCACGCGGGTACTAGCAGAAGCCCAAATGAAACGAAATGGGCTCTGAAGAAAGCCTGGGAGTGTCTTGCCTGCTTGCCTTCTCTCTTCATTCAGTCCTGCAGTGACTCTGAGGAGTGGCGCGCAGTGCGCTCCAACCTGGATGATACAGCAAGAGTCCGTCTCAAAGGCTGTCAGCTGGACGCCGTGGCTCACGCCTGTAATCCCAGCACTTCGGGAGGCTGAGGTGGATCATCTGTAGTCAGGAGTTCAAGGCTGGCCATAATGGTGAAACCCTGTCTCTACTAAAAATACAAAAATTAGCCGGGCGTGGTGGTGGACGCCTGTAATCCTAGCTACTCAGGAGGCTTAGGCAGGAGAATCGCTTAAACCGGGGAGGCGGAGGTTACAGTGACCGAGATCATGCCACTGCACTCCAGCGTGGGTGACAGAGTGAGACTCTGTCTCAAAAAAAAAAAAAAAGTAATGCAGATATCTTTAGAACTATAAAATAGTATCCTAGGGGGCGGGCCCAGTGGCTCACACCTGTAATCCCAGCACTTTGGGAGGCTGAGGTGAGAGGATTCCTTGAGGCTAGGAGTTGAAGACCAGCCTGGGCAACAGAGCAAGACCCCGCCTTTACAAGAAAAATTTTAAAAGTTGGCCAGACGTGCTGATGTGCCCAGCTACTCAGGAGACTGAGGCAGGAAGATCACTTGAGGCCAGGAGTTCGAGACCAGCCTGGGCACCAGTTTGACACCACCCCCCTTCTCTACCAAAAAGAAAAAAAATTAATGCTGAGACTAGCTCAGCCATGGAGTCCCCAAACCAGGGGGCGTTGAAGGAATTAAGAAACAGACACATATTAAGTAAAAGGTGGGCGATCAGGGATCTCCCAGCATCCCCAGCTGAAAGCCCAGAGTAGACTGTGACCCACGTGTTTATCCTTTACTTTCCAGTGCCATGTTTTACAAGGTGATGCTCTGTGTTCTTTCATTAGTTAAAGGTAAACTAACCAGGCGGCTAGTGTATGTTTACTATAGGTTAAAGACAAACTAGAAAGCGCTCTTTACCAGGGAACAAAGGAAATGGTCACATATCCTGTGTTCAAAGAACTAATTCATCTAGTGTGAGACGTATTCGTATTGGTTACTGTGTTACAATGCTTTGAGCAGTTTTCCTTGCAATATGATATATCACATACCTCAGAATTGCTCTCAACAAATTAATATTCTAGTTTGCAAGCATGCTACAGTAACAAACCCTTCCTTGCTAAGATTTTCCTTCCCAGCGGGCTATTGTCAGAATCCTGCGAGCTGGGTAGACAAGGGAGGCGGGCCAGGCCAGGTGAACTCCCCTGTAGCCCTCCCCGCCCCACCCTGCCTTCTGTGTACCTTTCTGGATCCTAACACTGCCAGAGAGGGAGAGACCATCAGGGACACAGGAACTGCCTGCTGAGGGTGGATGGGTTTTCTCGTGGCCACTAGGTGGTGGAAGTCTCCTGACTGTGCAGGGCTAGTGGGTTGACCTGCTGGGGATGCCCTGGCCAGACCGTGTCCTTGGGAGCTGAGCAGTTGCACCCCGGAAGCTTCACCAATGCGCTAGTTTGAACGAACTCCGGACACAAAAATGGCAAAAGGCGGCCTTGGAGTAACCTAGCTTCCTCTGACAACGGGAATTTTCCTCTGTCCTCCTCCTTACCGCCTGTAGATGAGTGTGGGTCTCTGAGGGCGCCTCTCCCTCTGGGGACAGGGTGACCTTGCCACAATGGCATTGCACTCCAGCAGGCTCCCTCCCCCATCTACAGGCCCGCGCCCTCCTCACAGCCTGCCTTCTTATTGGCCACCCTCCCCTCCTCTCAACGACCTGTTTCCTAATCATGCCATTCCCCCGGGGAAAGCAATTCATCACCATTTAAGATGGTAAATCGAAAAAGCCAGTCAGGCTGGGCAGGGTGGCTCATGCCTACAATCTCAGCACTTTGGGAGGCCAAGATGGGCGGATCACCTGAGGTCAGGAGTTCAAGACCAGCCTGGCCAACATGGTGAAACCTTGTCTCTACTAAAAATACAAAAATTAGCCAGGTGTGGTGACAGGCGCCTATAATCCCAGCTACTCAGGAGGCTTGAGCAGAAGGATCGCTTGAATCTGGGAGGCGGAGGTTGCAGTGAGCAGAGACTGTGCCACTGCACTCCAGTCTGGGTGACAGGGTGAGACTGCATGTCAAAAAAGAAAAAAGAAAAGAAAAAGAAAGAAAAAGCTGGTCAATCTAGGGAGGACATCCAGGGCATCACCCCCAGCTGGCTTGACTCTGAGCTCCTGATCTCAGCCTTGAGACAGAGGCTCCCCCACCCCGCCAGAACACAAACTGCAGCAGCAAACGCCCTCTGCTCTGAAGCAGGCACTGTGCAGTCTGACAGGTCCCTGGGAAAGGAGGGCAGCTGAGCAGAGAGCTTGAGGAGAGAGCTGTCCAGCACCTCAAGACGGAGAAAGTGCTCAAGAGGGCCCTTGGCTCCCCTTCGTCCCATGGAGGTAACAGCAGGTGTGTGGTGGTGGAAGGAGGGGTTTCCAGAGCAGTGAGTGTAAACCACAAGGCTCTGCCCATGCAAGACATGTTCCAGCCTGGCGACAGAGCAAGACTGTCTCAATCAATCAATCAATCAATCAATAAAAGAAAGGCTTCAGGCCACAGAGCAGGGTGTGTGAATGTGAGACTGTGCCTGCCTCGCTGGGAAGCACAGAGGATGGTGTGGAACAGGGGTTGCATGTTCATTCATGTGTCCACGTGTGTGTATACATGTGTGTGATTCCTGCCCATGCAGTGTTGGGAAAATCACTGGCCTTTGTCCCAGACCAGGATTCTGGCCTGGGCGCTAAGTGGCTGTGTGGCTGTGGATGGTTGTATGCAGCAGCAGAGCAGCCTTTATGTGGCCACTGCACTAATGTCCATGGAGTCATCATGGGTCCTGATTATTGGAAACACTAGATGTTTTTTGTTTATTTTTGTTTGCTTGTTTTAGGCAGGGTCTCACGCTGTCACCCAGACTGGAGTACAGTGGCATGATCACAGTTCACTGCAGCATCAACCTCCTGGGGAAGCAATCTTCCTACCTCCTCCTCCCAAGTAGCTGGGACTATGGGTGTGCACCACTACCCCTGGCTAATCTTTGAAAAATTGCTTAGATACAGGGCATCTCCCTGTGTTGCTGAGGCTGATCTCGCACTCCTGGCCACCAGCAATCCTCCTACCTTGGCCTCCCAAAGCACTGGGATTAATAAGGTTGAGCCACCACATGCAGCCCTGCCAATGTATGTTGTAAAGGGCATGCTGGCTGGGCACAGTGGCTCATGCCTGTAATTCCACCACTTTGGGAGGCCGAGATAGGTGGATCACCTGAGGTCAGGAGTTTGAGACCAGCCTGGCCAACATGGTGAATCCCACCTCTCCTAAAAATAGAAAAATTAGCCAGGCATAGTGGCACACACCTGTGATCCTAGCTACTTGGCAGGCTGAGACAGAATTGCTTGAACCTGGGAGGCGGAGGTTGCAGTGAGCCAAGATCACGCCACTACACTCCAGCCTGGGCAACAGAGTGAGACTCCATCTCAAAAAAAAAAAAGGGTAGGGAGTGGCATGCTGTGTTGTTTACACTCTATCCAACTCCTGGTGGGTGCTTCCTCTTTCTGGCCACCCTGCGGTTTATCCCGAGTCCTCCCTCCTGTACGGGAGGAGAAACACTTCAGGGTCCATGCCACAATTTTCTTGAGTGCGGGACACTTTATGATCCACAGATATTTGACAGGACCCATGAATGGATGAAGGAAATAAAGACTTCTCGTCGAGTTTTACCGACACAGTCACAAGATCCCAGAGGATGTATTTAGAATACGACATCTAAATATAATTTTCTCCTGGGTTGTTCAGAAAATTCCCATCCTCTGCCATGCAGAACTGTGCAACCCGAATTTGCTCATGCACACTCTGAATTCATCGTTCCCATAGCCTCCCAAAGCCTCACCCTGTCTGGTGCTACCCTGGTTTTTGTTTGTTTTTTGAGACCAAGTCTCACTCTGTTGCCTAGGCTGGAGTGCAGTGGCATGATCTCAGCTCACTACAACATCTGCCTCTCAGGTTCAAGTGATTCTCCTGCCTCCGCCTCCTGACTAGCTGGGACTACAGGCACACCACTAGGCCTGGCTAATTTTTTTTTTTTTTTTTTTTTTTTTTTTGAGGTGGAGTTTAGTTTTTGTTACGCAGGGTGGAGTACAATGCACAACTTCGGCTCACTGCAACTTCTGCCTCCCAGGTTCAGGCGATTCTTCTGCCTCAGCCTCCCGAGTAGCTGGGATTACAGGCATGTACCACCACACCTAGCTAATTTTGTATTTTTGGTAGAGACAGGGTTTCTCCATGTTGGTGAGGCTGGTCTCGAACTCCCAACCTCGGGTGATCCACCTGCCTTGGCCTCCCAAAGTACTGCAATTACAGGTGTGAGCCACCACACCTGGCCTAATTTTGTATTTTTAGTAGAGATGGGGTTTTACAACATTGGCCAGGCTGGTCTTGAAATCCTGACCTCAGATGATCCACCCGCCTCGGCCTCCCAAAGTGCTGGGATTATAGGCATGAGCCGCCATGCCCAGCCACTTCCCTGTCTTTTTGATCAAGATTGCTTGTTTGATTTTGAACACAGTCATGTCCCAGGGAACCTGGCAACTGTCTGTCTTCAGTTGGGGCCGACACCTTCCTTACTGCAGAAATAGGCCTTGGGGGCACTTGCTCCCACTGTGAGTACCCTGCCTTGCCCTGCAGCTTCACTGTGTTTATTTTTTATTTATTTATTTTTTGAGATGGAGCCTCACTCTGTCACCAGGCTGGAGCTCAGAGCCATGACATTGGCTCACTGCAACCTCCGCCTCCCAGGTTCAAACGATTCTCCTGACTCATTGTCCCGAGTAGCTGGGATTACAGGTGTGCACCACCATGCACAGCTGATTTTTATATTTTTAGTAGGTACGGGGTTTCGCTGTGTTGACCAGGCTGGTCTTGAATTCCTGACCTCAAGTGATCTGCTCACCTCGGCCTCCTGAAGTGCTGGGATTACAGGTGTAAGCCATTATGCCGAGCCTAAATAAAGCCATTTTGAAAAGAGAGAGTAAGAAGTAAAGAAACACACTCCTGGCCTTGGTCCTGCTTGGAGAGGGTTATCCTAGAGCCAGTGAAGCAGGGTTCCCTCCGAATCCGCTGAGTCAGCAGATGATGCTGGGCTCCAGCCTTTCCCGGGGAGGAGGAGAGAGGCTGCTGTGAAACTGATCAGGCAGATCGGGCGGGACGGCCTGGAGCCCTTGAGCTATGGGCCTGGGTGCTTCCCCGCCATGAGTGTGGCCAAGGCCCGCCTGGGTGGTGGGGGCCGTGACAGCTGCAGCACAATAACAGCTGCTCCCAGGAGGCCCCCACTCCCAGGCAGGCACCATATCTATCCGACAGTTTCCATTCTGTAAGATATGGAGCTGTCAGTCCATCTCATTTATTATTCACTTAAGTACCACCTAGCAGGGCCTCCTGGGAGCCCGCTGGCCACAAGCCCTGCAGGCCACAGCCGTGGCGAATCCAGACCTCACCCTGAACTGCAAGGAGAAAACACACTCAGCGTAAGCCCCTGCACGTCCAGCCACGAGGGTCCCTTTTCACAGTCCAGGAAGTGCGCCCAGAAGAAGTGGTCAGGGCTTTTCTCATCTCCTGCCCAGGGCAGCCCCTTCCAGGCCACAGGCTTGAGGGCTTAGCCTGCAGGCCGAGGGGATGCCCAGGGGACACAGGGAGGGGCCTGGGATATTTGAAAAAGGGGGAAAACTTTGCATGCAGCATCCTGGAGGTAAGAGGCTCAATTCTTAGGGGTTCTTTTCAGCATCAGGGAGCTCAAAACCTGTGTCCACTCTGATTTGGTAAATCAGGGTTCTGTGAACGTCATGATAAAAATTCATGGCCAAGCACTTTGGAAGGCCAAGAAGGGTAGATCACTTGAGCACACCTGTAGCCCTGGCTACTTGGGAGGCTGAGGCATGAGAATCACTTGAATCCAGGAAGCGGAGGTGGCAGGGAGCCGAGACTGTGCCACTGTACTCCAGCCTGGGTGACAGAGAAAGACTGCATCTCAAAAAAAAAATAATAATAATAATGCAGAGATGAATCTCTCAAGTTAAAATGTTTTATTTGGGCAGAGTCGGGTGGCTCATGCCTGTATTCCCAGCACTTTGGGAGGCTGAGGAGGGTGCATCACTTGAGGTCAGGAGTTCAACACCCGCCTAATCAACAGGTGAAACCCCATCTCTACCAAAAATACGAAAATTAGCTAGGTGTGATGGCTCACACCTGTAATCCCAGCTACTCGGGAGGCTGAGGCACGAGAATCGATTAAACCTGGGAGGCGTTTTAGGTGGGAAGACAGAACTGTAATTTGGGGCATCCACGCTGCCTGGGCATGTCCAAGAACAAAATGGAGGCTGGAGGTTTTGTAGAGAAAAGAGGGGAAATGTTATGACGTATTGCTCTTTGAATTATTATTATTATTTTTGAGACAGGGTCTCTCTATTGCCCAGACTGGAGTGCAGTGGCGCCATCATAGCTCACTGCAGCCTGGACTTCCCAGACTAAAGTGTTCCTCCTGCCTCACCTCCCAAGTAGCTGGGACTACAGGCACACACCAACAGGCCAGCTAATTTTCTTTGTTTTTTTTTTTGTTGTTTGTTTGTTTGTTTGTTTTTGAGACGGAGTTTCACTCTTGTTGCCCAAGCTGGAGTGGAATGGCGAGATCTTGGCTCACTGCAACCTCCACCTCCCGGATTCCAGCAATTCTCCTGCCTCAGCCTCCTGAATAGCTGGGATAATAGACGCCTACCACCACACCCAGGTAATTTTTTGTATTTTTAGTAGAGACAGGGTTTTGCCATGTTGGCCAAGCTGGTCTCCAACTCCTGGCCTCAGGTGATCCACCCGCCTTGGCCTCCCAGAGTGTTGGGATTATAGGCGTGAGCCACCACACCTGGCCCAATTTTGTTTTTGTAGAGATAAGGTCTTATCATGTTGCCCAGACTGGTCCTGACCTCCCGTCCTCTAGGAATCGTCCAGCCTCAGCCTCCCAAAGTGCTGAGATTACAGTCATGAGACACTGCGCCTGGCACATACTGCTCTTTGAGAAAGATTCTGGATGCTAGTGAGGTTCCCAGGAAGGGAACCTGGGAAGCTCTGATTGACAGGTGTTGGAGGGGGCAAAATTAGTCCTGTCGTTGTAGTGAGTTATCTCAGCAGCGTACAGAAAACTGGTCTCAGGTTGTAGGAGGCAGTGCCAGCCTTCAGGCTTGCAGAGAATTACATTTCTGTGTCAGTGTTTCTTCCCTGGCCTCTCGACGCTGTTTTAGTTGAGTATGACAAGAATGACCCAATCCAGATGATCAGCCATCTTGGTTCGAATCCCAATGCCGCCACGTGCCAGCTGGATAGTGTCCTGAGGCTGCCATCACAAAGTATCGCAGATCAGGCGGCTTCAACCACAGAACTTGATACTCCCACTGTTCCAGAGGTCACAGGTCTGAGAATCTGGTGTCTGCAGGGCCACACTCCCTCCAAGGACTCTGGGGGAGATCCTTCCTGTCCCTTCTAGGCTCTGGTGGCTCTGGTGGCTCCGGCATCCTCGCGTTGAGGCTGTGTCAATCCAGGCTCTGTCTCCCTTGTCACCCGGCCGTCTCCTCTCTGCATCTCCATCTTCTCCTCTGTCATCGGGTTTAGGGACCACCCTAAATCCAATACGACCTCATCTCAAGACCCTTAACTAATTACATCTGCAATGACCCTGATTCTTTTTTTTTTTTTTTTTTTTTTTTTTTTTTTTTTGAGATGGAGTCAGGCTCTGTCGCCCAGGCTGGAAGGCTGGAGTGCAGTGGTGCAATCTCAGCTCACTGCAACCTCCACCTCCAGGTTCAAGTGATTCTTCTGTCTCAGCCTCCTGATTAGCTGGGATTACAGGTTCGAGCCACCACGCCTGGCTAATTTTTTGTATTTTTAGTAAAGACAGGGTTTTGGCTGGGTGCAGTGGCTCATGCCTGTAATCCCAGCACTTTGAGAGGCTGAGATGGGCAGACCACCTAAGGTGGAGAATTCGAGACCAGCCTGACCAACATGAAGAAACCCTGTCTCTACTAAAAATACAAAAATTGGAGGCCGGGCGCGGTGGCTCAAGCCTGTAATCCCAGCACTCTGGGAGGCCGAGGCGGGTGGATCACGAGGTCAAGAGATCGAGACCATCCTGGTCAACACGGTGAAACCCCGTCTCTACTAAAAATACAAAAATTAGCTGGGCATGGTGGTGCGTGCCTGTAATCCCAGCTACTCGGGAGGCTGAGGCAGGAGAATTGCTTGAACCCAGGAGGCGGAGGTTGCGGTGAGCCGAGATCGTGCCATTGCACTCCAGTCTGGGCAACAACAGCGAAAATCCATCTCAAAAAAAAAAAAAAAAAAACACAGGGTTTCACCATGTCGATAGGCTGGTCTTGAAGTTCTGGCCTCAAGTGATCTGCACTCCTCAGCCTCCCAAAGTGCTAGGATTACAGGCATCAGCCATGATGCCCAGCCCCTCCCCACCTTTAAAAACCCTTACCCAGAAGCCATCAGGAAGCCATCGGGGAGTCTGGGTCTTAAGCATGAGCTGCCCGATTCTCCTTGCTTGGAGTCCTGCACTAAACACCTCATTTTCTCTTCGCCGAAGTCCTGATGTCAGAATTAGGCTTTGCTGTGCCAGGCGGGCAGACCCGAGTTTGGTTTGGTAACAACAGTCCAAAGGAATGAGCTGTCTGTTGCAGAAGAGCTAACGGAGCTGGACTCTGAGTAGTGGGGATAATTTAGGAGGGGCTTTGTGCCCTGTCCCCAGCGCCAACTCCAGGCCTTCTCTCTCCTGTGGCAAAACCAAGAACCTGGCTGTGGAATTTACTATCTCTGTCCCTTGCAGTTGGTGTGGGGGCTGCCTTCTGGGGGACTCACATTTGCATAAGCCGGGGGAGGGCTTGGCTGCAAAAGAGCAATGAGAGAAGGATCACAAAAGCAACACAAATGCTCTGAAGTGCTTAAAATAAAACCCAGCAAAGAAGCAGGCCAGTTAAGAGAAGGTGTGATTACCTAGTAGTCATCCTAAATTCACGCTCGGCCCTCGAATCCTCTTAAGCGGTGGCCTGACTTTGCGTTTCAGCTGGTCACGGAATACATTCCGTATTCACTTTTCAGAGGCGACGCACCAGCCTACAGTCCCAGCTCATGTCTGGGGGAGGTAGGCACCATTATTTCTGCGCTGTAAATGGAAAGGCTGCCGTCAGAGGCTATGTGGGAGAGTGAGAAAAAACGTGGAGGGTTTTAGCAACAGGAATGAACCAGGTGGACACAGATCCCCCAGCTATAAACACGCGGCTCAGCTCAAAAGAAAGAGAAGGCCAGGCACACGGTGGCTCATGCCTGTAATCCGAACACTTTGGGAGGCCAAGGCGGGCAGATCACGAGATCATGAGCTTGAGACCAGCCTGGCCAACATGGTGAAACCCCGTCTCTACTAAAATACAAAATTAGCTTGGCATGGTGGCGCGTGTCTGTAATCCTAGCCACTAGGGAGACTAAGGCAGGAAAACTGCTTGAACCAGGAGGCAGAGGTTGCAGTAAGCCGAGATCGTACCACTGCACTCCAGCCTGGTCGACAAGAGCAAAACTCCATCTAAAAAAAAAAAAGAAAAGAAAAGCTAGCTGCCCAGTCAAGAGAGATTACTGAAGAAGGCTCAGGATGTCTGGCATATCCAGGGAGCTCAGGTGCTTGCCAGGGCCTGGGGGAGGTTGGAATGCGGAGGGTTTGCTTCATGGGTGCAGAGCTTCTGTTAGGAATGGTGGAAAGTTCTGTAACCGGTTGGATCACACAACATTGTGAATGCAACCGATGCCATGGAATTGTTCACTTAAAATGGCTGCAACAGTCACTTTTTTTTTTTTTTTTTTTAAAGACAGGGTTTCACCATGTTGGTTAGGCTGGTCTTGAACTCCCGACCTCAGGTGATCCACCCGCCTTGGCCTCGAAAGTGCTTGGATTATAGGCATGAGCGACCACGCCCAGCCTAACAGTCACTTTTATATTGTGTGTATTTCCTCACAATTAAAAGCAAAACAGGCCAGGTGCGGTGGCTCATGCCTGTAATCCCAGCACTTTGGGAGTCCGAGCTGGGCAGATTGCTTGAGTTCAAGAGCTCAAGACCAGCCTGGCCAACATGGTGAAACCCTGTATCTACTAAAATACAAAAAAATTAGCCAGATGTGGTGGCAGGCATGAGAATCACTTGAATCCAGAAAGTGGAGGTTGCAGTAAGCCGAGATTGCGGCGCTGCACTCCAGCCTGGGCAACAGAGCAAGACACTCGTCTCAAAAAATAAGTAGAAATAAAAAAGCAAAACAAAACATATTGGAAACAAGGAGGCAGAATTATCACTTGTAGATAATATGACTGTCTTCCTAGAAAACTCACAGGATGGTGGCTCATGCCTATAATCTCAGCACTTTGGGAGGCCGAGGCAAGCAGATCCCTTGAGGCCAGGAGTTCGAGACCAGCCTGGGCCACATGGCAAAACCCCGTCTCTCTACAGAAAATACAAAAATTAGCTGGGCATGGTGGTGTACATCTGTAGTCCCAGCCACTTGGGAAGCTGAGGCAGGAGGATCATTGAGCCTGGGAGTTCAAGGCCACAGTGAGCTGAGATGGTGCCACTGCCCTCCAGCCTGGGCAACAGAGTGAGACTCAGCCTCAAAACAAACAAACAAACAAAAAAACAGGTGTCTGGTTATAAAGTAATATTCACGAATCAATCATTTTCTTTCTTTTTTGTTTTTTGAGATGGAGTCTCACTCTGTCGCCCAGGCTGGAGTGCAGTGGCTTAATCTCGACTCACTGCAACCTCCGCTTCCCGGGTTCAAGTGATTCTCCTGCCTCAGCCTCCTGAATAGCTAGGATTACAGACGGGCACCACCACACTCAGCTAATTTTTATGTTTTTAGTAGAAACAGAGTTTCACCATGTTGGCCAGGCTAGTCTTGAACTCCTGACTTCAGGTGATCTGACTGACTCAGCTTCCCAAAGTGCTGGGATTCCAGGCATGAGCCACAGCACCCAGCCAATATTTGTATTTTTTTTAGTAGATACAGGGTTTCACCTGTTGACCAGGCTGGTCTCGAACTCCTGACCTCAGGCGATCCACCTGCCTTGGTCTCCCAAAGTTCTGGGATTACAGGCGTAAGCGACTACACCTGACCGAATCAATCATTTCTACATGCCAGCAACGATAGGTCAGAAAAAACAGTGGTGGAGGGGAGGCACCACAAGACTGGCAGGGAATCACTCACAATAGTGGCAAAGATATAAAACACTGAGTAATTAATTAAATGAATACGATTTATATAAAAAATAACTACAATGTCTGGAGCAGCTCAGGAAATATTTGTTAAAGGAGTAACTACAAATTTTATAGGGATATAAAAGAAACAAGAAAAAATATTTACCCCTTTCTTTAAAAAAAGAAAAAAGGAAAAAAAAGCAATAACAATCCAAGACATTGGAAGAAGTCCATTGGTACAAAGACTGATTATTGGCCAGGCACGATGGCTCATGCCTATAATCCCAACACTTTGGGAGGCCAAGATGCAAGGATTGCTGGAGTCTAGGAATTTGAGACCAGCCTGGGCAACACAGTGAGACCCTATCTCTACAAAAAATTTTTTTCAGTTAGCCAGGTGTAGTGGCACACTCCTGTAGTCCCAGCTACTCAGGAGGCTAAGGTGGGAGGATTGCTTGAGTTTAGGAGGTGGAGGCTGCAGTGAGCCATGATCGTGCCACTGCACTCCAGCCTGGGTGACAGAGAGACTGTCTCTAAAAAAACTAAAACAGGCCGGGCTTGGTGGCTCACACCTGTAATCCCAGCACTTTGGGAGGCTAAGGTGGACACATCACGAGGTAAGAAGCTCAAGGCCAGCCTGGCCAACATGATGAAACCCCATCTCTACTAAAAATACAAAAAAATAGCTAGGTGTGGTGGCGTGCACCTGTAGTCCCAGCTACTCGGGAGGCTGAGGCAGAATTGCTTGAACCTGGGAGGCAGAGGCTGCAGTGAGCCAAGAACATGCCACTGCACTCCAGCCTGGGCAACAGAGTAAGACTCCATCTCAAAAAAAAAAAACAAAACTGAAACAAACATAAAAAGACTATTAAAAAGAAATCAAAGCAATGGATAATGACTCATTTGGAACAGCTAAAAACAATGTTTACCTACTAGTAAAACTCTTGCATCAACAATAAAATGCAACAATCTCAACAACTAGTGAAAACAGGTGAAGGGCCTGCAGGGGTTCATCATGCTGTTCCTCTAGACATGTTGTAACATTGAAAATTTTTACAACAAAAAGTTGTACAGTTCATGAAGGAATTGGAAACATTTGAGCACTAATTGGATATTCAGTGCTGTTAAGGAAACATTGTTAATTTCTTTTAGGGGATAATGGGGGATAATGGTATCTTGATTTTTTTTTTCTCTTTTCCTTTTTCCTTTCCTTTCCTCTTTCCTTTTCTTTTCCTTCCTCTTTCTTTCTTTCTTTCTTTCTTTCTTTCTTTCTTTCTTTCTTTCTTTCTTTCTTTCTTTCTTTCTTTCTTTCTTTCTTTCCTT
>NW_022437050.1:5459379-5459840 GCF_009761245.1 Sapajus apella
TTTTTTTTTTTTTTTTTTTTTGAGACAGAATCTCACTCTGTCTCCCAGGCTGGAGTTCAGTGGCACAATCTTGGCTCACTGAAACCTCCATCTCCTGGGTTCAAGTGATTCTCCTGCCTCAGCCTCCTGAGTAGCTAAGACCACAGGCATGCGCCATCACGCCCAGCTAACTTTTGTATTTTTAGTAGAGACAGGGTTTCACCATGTTGGTCAGGCCAGTCTTGAACTCCTGACCTTATGATCTGCCTACCTTGGCCTCTCAAAGTTCTGGGATTACAGGCCCCCCCCCCAACTTTTTTTTTCTTTCTTTTCTTGGTGAGATGGAGTCTCCTTCTGTGGCCCAGGGCTAGAGTGCAGTGGTTTGATATCAACTCAACTGCAGCCTCTGCCTCCCAGAACCCTCTGAGCAATTCTCCTGTCTCAGCCTCCTGAGTAGCTGGGGCTACAGGTGCCTGCCACCA
>NW_022437050.1:5459940-5462556 GCF_009761245.1 Sapajus apella
AGGCAATTCTCCTGCCTCAGCCTCCTGAGTAGCTGGGATTACAGGCAGACGCCACCGTGCCCAGCTGAATTTTTGTATTTGTAGTAGAGACGGGGTTTCACCATGTTGACCAGGATGGTCTCGATCTCTTGACCTCGTGATCCACCCGCCTCGGCCTCCCAAAGTGCTGGGATTACAGGCTTGAGCCACCGCACCCGGCCTAATTTTTTTTTTTTTTTTAAGTAGAGACGTGTTTTCACCATGTTGGCCAGGTTGGTATTGAGCTCCTGATTTCAAATGATCCAGCTGCCTTGGCCTTCCAAAGTTCTGGGATTATAGGTGTGAGCCACCACACCCAGTCATATGTGATGGTTTTCAAAAGCATCTGTTTTTAGAAGTATATTCTGAAATATAATCGGATGGTATGATATGATATCTGGGATTTTCAAAATCTGGAATGTGGAGGGGGAGGAAGCACAGGTACAGGCATGGATGAAACAAGCTCACCCGGTGGTTGACAATTGCCAAAGCTAGGTGATAAGGACGTCAGAGTTCATTGTTTCAGTCTCTTGGCTTCTATGTAATTCAATCACAAAAATATTTCTAAAGCCAATGACTTCATTATTGTTCCAAGATGATTATATGGAAAATTATGAAGTATCAACACAGAAACTTTCTGGAACTAATACGCAATTATAGCAAGGTTGCAGGATGCAAAATTAATTTACAAAGGTCAATTGCTTTCCCAAGTACCGGCAATGAACAATTGGCACTTGAAATGTAAAACACAGTACCATTTATAGTGGCACCTTGAAACTGAAATACATATGAAGCTAACAAGATACACACAGGATTGATATGAGGGAAATTATAAAAGTCTGAGGAAATAAGCCGGGTGTGGTGGCTCATGCCTGTAATCCCAGCACATTGGGAGGCCAAGGCAGGTGGATTATCTTAAATCAGGAGTTCAAGACAAACCTGGCCAACATGGTGAAACCCCATCTCTACTAAAAATACAAAAATTAGCTAGTTGTGGTGGTGTGCACCTGTAGTCCCAGCTACTTGGGAGGCTGAGACTGGAGGATTGAGTGGGCTCAGGAGTTCAAGGTCGCAGTGCACTATGATTGCACCTGGGAATGGCCAGTGCAGTCAAGCCTGGGTAATGCAGAGAGAGCCCAACTCCTAAAAAAATAAAAATAAAAACAGGGCTGGACGAGGTGGTTCATGCCTGCAATCCCTGCATTTTGGGAGGCAGAGGTGGGTGGATCACCTGAGGTCAGGAGTTCAAGAACAGCCTGGCCAACATGGTGAAACCTAATCTCTACTAAAACTATGAAAATTAGCCAGGCGTGGTGGCAGGCACCTGTAATCCCAGCTACTCAGAAGGCTGAGGCAGGAGAATCTCTTGAACCTGGGAAGCCGAGGTGATGAGGTTGCAGTGAGCAGTTGCGGTGAGCTGATATCACACCACTGCACTCCAGCCTGGGCAACTGAGTGAGACCTTATCTCAAATAAATAAATAAATAAAATAAACATAAAAATAGGCCAGCTGGTATGGCTCACACCTATAATCCCAGCACTTTGAGAGGCCGAGGCAGGTGGATCATGAGGTCAGGAGTTCCAGCCTGGCCAATATGATGAAACCCCATCTCTACTAAAAATACAAAAATTAGCCAGGCTCAGTGGCATGAGCCTGTAATCCCAGCTACTTGGGAGGCTCAGGCAGGAGAATCGCTTGAACCCGGGAGCTGGAGGTTGCAGCGAGCCGAGATCGCGACACTGCGCTCTAGCCTGGGCAACAGAGCAGGACTTAGTCTCAAATAAAATAAAAAAGAAGTGGGGGAGTCAGTGCAGTGGCTCACGCCTGTAATCCCAGCACTTTGGGAGCCTAAGACGGGAGGATGGCTTGAGGCCAGTAGTTTGGGACCAGCCTGGGAAATATAGCAAGACTCCATCTCTGCAAAAATGAAAAATAAAAAATTAGCTGGGCACTGTGGTACACACTTGTAGTCCCAGCTACTCGGGAAGCTGAGATAGGAGAATCCCTTGAGCTCAGGAGGTCAAGCTATGATCCCACCATTGCACTCCAGCCTGGACAAGAGAGAGAGACCTGGTCTCTAAAAGATAAATAAATAAAGACCCTGTGGAATCGGCAAGCAAACAGACAGATAGATCAATGGAGCAGAATAGAAAGCCCAGAAATAGACACACATAAATATAGCACGTTCTTTTGGAAAACCATGCAGCGTATCTTGAGCTCTCCAGCAGGTTTGTGTCAGTGATGCGGAGAAATTCCTTTTATTTTTTTTTTATTTCTTATTTTTTATTTTTATTTATTTATTTTTTTTGAGACGGAGTTTCACTCATGTTACCCAGGCTGGAGTGCAATGGCGCGATCTCGGCTCACCGCAGCCTCCGCCTCCCGGGTTCAGGCAATTCTCCTGCCTCAGCCTCCTGAGTGGCTGGGATTACAGGCACGCGCCACCATGCCCAGCTAATTTTTTGTATTTTTAGTAGAGACGGGGTTTCACCACGTTGACCAGGATGGTCTCGATCTCTTGACCTCGTGATCCACCCGCCTCGGCCTCCCAAAGTGCTGGGATTACAGGCTTGAGCCACCGTGCCCGGCCGAGAAAA
>NW_022437050.1:5462956-5484723 GCF_009761245.1 Sapajus apella
AGGCGGGTGGATCACGAGGTCAAGAGATCGAGACCATCCTGGTCAACGTGGTGAAACCCCGTCTCTACTAAAAATACAAAAAATTAGCTGGGCATGGTGGCGCGTGCCTGTAATCCCAGCCACTCAGGAGGCTGAGGCAGGAGAATTGCCTGAACCCGGGAGGCGGAGGCTGCGGTGAGCCGAGATCGCGCCATTGCACTCCAGCCTGGGTAACATGAGTGAAACTCCGTCTCAAAAAAAAAAAAAAATTTACAAGTCAGGCAAGGTGGCTCATGCCTGTAGTCCCAGCACTTCTGGAGGCCAGGGTGGGCCTGTAATCCCAGCACTTTGAGAGCCCAAAACGGGAGGATTGCTTGAGCCCAGGAGTTCAAGCCCAGCATGGACCACACAGTGAGACCCCCATCTCCACAATGTTTTTTTCTAATTAGCCAGGCATGGTGGTGCACGCCTCTTTCACTCTGTTGCCTAGGCTGGAGTGCAGTGGCATGATCTCACTCACTGCAACCTCTGCCTCCTGGGTTCAAATGATTCTCCTGCCTCAGCCTCCTCAGCCTCCCAAGTAGCTGGGACTACAGATGTGTGCCACCACACCCAGCTTATATATATATTAAAATTATTTTAAAATTTTTTTTTTTTTTTTTTTCTTGAGACAGTCTCACTCTTCTCACCCAGGCTGGAGTGCAATGGCATGGTCTCGGCTCACTGCAACCTCCGCCTCCCAGGTTCAAACGATTCTCCTGCCTCAGCCTCCTGAGTAGCTGGGATTACAGGTACATGCCACATTCCCCAGCTAATGTTTTGTATTTTTAGTAGCGACAAGGTTTCACCATGTTGGTCAGGCTGGCCTCGAACCCTTGACCTCGTGATCCGCCCCCCTTGGCCTCCCAAAGTGCTGGGATTACAGGCATGAGCCACTGTGTCCGGCTTAATTTTTATATTTTTAGTGGAGACAGGTTTCACCATGTTAGCCAGGATGGTCTCGATCTCTTTACCTCATGATCTGCCCGCCTCGGCCTCCCAAAGTGCTGGGATTACAGGCATGAGCCACCGTGTCCGGCCACACCAGCCTGTTCTTTAGGTAGCCAGACCCTCAGTGGGCAAGTGGAACTCAACCTGGTTGGGAGCCCCTGGGTTGCTGTAGCTGTCCCAACCCAGAGACCAGGAAGACTGAGTTTATCCACCAGCTGCCACCCATCATGGGCAAGGGCCAGCCCCACCTGTGCATCTGCACCAGGAATGCCCTCAGGTGGCAGCTGAGCGGCAACTGCAGAAGGACATGGCGGCTGATACTCACCTGTTAGGGGCAAGAAAGGCAGAAGGGGCTGGGCGTGGTCTTACACCTATAGTCCCAGCACTTTCGGAGGCCAAGGTAGGAGAATGACTTGAGCCTAGGAGTTCGAGACCAGCTCGGCAACATAGTGAGGCTCCATCTCTACAAAATACTAGCCAGACATGGTGGCACGCACCTGTGATCTCAGCTACGCAGGGAGGCTGAGGCAGGAGGATCACTTGAGCCCAACAGTTGGAGGCTGCAGTGAGCCTAGATGGTGCCATTGCACTCCAGCCTAGGGGACACAGCGAAACCGTCTCAAAAAAAAAAAAAAAAAGAAGAAGACAAAAAGAGATAAAGAAAAGAAAAGGGCAGAAGAGAATCACATGGTCAGGGGTTTGAGACCAGCCTGGCCCATATGGTGAATTCCTGTCTCTATTAAAAATACAAAAATTAGGTCAGGCGTGGTGGTTGATGCCTGTAATCCTGGCACTTTGGGAGGCCAAGTGGGCAGATCACGAGGTCAGGAGTTTGAGACCAGCCTGAACAACATGGTGAAACCCCGTCTCTACTAAAAATACAACAGGGCAACAGAGCGAGATGCCATCTTAAAACATATATATAAAGATCGGGTGCGGTGGCTCATGCCTGTAATCCCAGCACTTTGGGAGGCCGAGGCAGGTGGATCACTTTAGGTCAGGAGTTCGAAACCAGCCTGTCCAACATGGCAAAACCCTGTCTCTACTTAAAATACAAAATTAGCGGGGCATGGTGGCACATACCTGTAATCCCAGCTACTCCGGAAGCTGAGGCAGGAGAATCGCTTGAACCTGGGAGGTGGAGGTTGTAGTGAGCCAAGATCGTGCTACTGCACTCCAGCCTGGGCAACGAGAGCAAAACTCCGTCTCTCTCTCTCTGTGTATATATATATATACACACACGCACAGTATATACATAAATTAGCTGATGTGGTGGCACATGCCTGTAATCCCAGCTACTCAGGAGGCTGAAGCAGAACAATCTCGTGAACCTGGGAGGCAGTGGTTGCAGTGAGCTGAGATCGCACCACTGCTCTCCAGCCTGGGGGACAGAGCGAGACCCTGTCTCAAAAAAAAAAAAGAAAAGAAAGGCAGAGGAGAAAAGAGAAGAAGAGAGGAAGGGTGGGGATCAGGACAGGACAGGAAGAGAGACAAGCAGAGAGAGGAGAGGGCAATGTTTCTTCCTCCTTGACGGGGAATGAACCTGCAGGAGGGGTGCACCTGCTCCCAAGTTCACTGAGAGCACCAGCAAGCTAGGGACTTGGGCCCAGACCTCCGTGCTCTGGGCCTGCACCCCCCAAACGCAGGCTCCGAGTGTGCAAGCTATTTTTGTACACACAGCGAATGTTCATTTTTCTCCTCCGAGGCAGGACTGTTGAACCTTCTCTTCAGGTCAGGGATCCCTTAGACAGTCTCATCATAGGCACTTCTTGGGAAAATTCACGCTCGCTGGGCCAGGAGGGGCCCTGCACTCTGACAGCCTGTGATTTCCTGAACCGTGAAGTGTTGGGAGGAAGATTAGCCTCTGGCTCCTCCAGAGGCAGAGCTGAGAGGTGGGGGAGCCCAGCAGGGGGTTCGGGCCTGGGCTGTGGGAGCCCCCTGACACCCCGAATCTCTACCTCCTCCCCCGACCCTGGCCCGGGTGACACCCTCTCAGGAACTGGGACGAATAGATCATCCCGGGCCCCCACTTGGCCTCCCTGGGCCTGAAATGACCCCACTGATTCTAATCTTCATTCTCCAGGCACTCGGGAAGGTGAGAAATGTCTTTTGCCTCTGAAATATCAGCAGGAATCACTTCCACTCCAGCAGCAGGAAACATTTTGAGGGACGAGATGGCCCCATTAGCAGAGAAGACACAGGGTTGAATTGGCCCTGAAGTGGGAGGGGTGCTTGCCAGGACGCCTCCCAGGCCAGAGAGAGGTGGGCTGGGGGACAACATGTCCCCCCCAACAGGACCCCTGTACTGCCTGAGCTGGTGAACAGGCTGCCCACAGACTGGGACCTGGTATCTGTGGCCCAGCTAACCAAGGGTGCCTCAGGGCCCACCCAGAGCCGGGTGTGAGACTGGGAAATGGGAGCTCCAGCCCAGACAAGGGGGCAAGTGCTGTCCCCTGGCCTCACCCCAGTTCAGATCACAGCCGTATACAGAGTACACTTGGGGTGAAGGCAAGACCCCAGAACTGAGGGGAAGTGGGTTTGTCAAGGAGATGCAGGGAAGGTTCTGGAAGGCTGGACGCACACCTCTTGTTTCCTCTCTTTTGAAGGCAGTTTGTGGAATCTCTAGATGGTAAATTCTTTTTTTTTTTTTTTTTCTTTTTTGAGACAGAGTCTCTGTCGCCCAGGCTGGAGTACAGTGGCATGATCTCAGTTCACTGTAACCTCCGCCTCCCGGGTTCAAGCAGTTCTCTGCCTCAGCCTCCCAAGTAGCTGGATTACAGGCACCTGCCACCATGCTTGGCTAATTTTTGTATTTTTAGTAGAGATGGGGTTTCACCATATTGGCCAGGCTGGTCTTGAACTCCTGACCTAGGATCCACCTGCCTCGGCCTCCCAAAGTGCTGGGATTAGAGGTTGTGAGCCACCACACCCAGCCTTTCTGTTTTTGAGACAAGAGTCTCATTTTGTCGTCCAGGCTGGAGTGTGGTGGTGCAATTGAGGCTTGTTGCGACCTCTGTCTCCCAGGTTCAAGCGATCCTCCTGCCTCAGCCTCCTGAGTAGCTGGGATTACAAGTGCACACCATCAGGCGCAGCTAATTTTTTTTTTTTTTTTTTTGAGACGGAGTTTCGCTCTTGTTACCCAGGCTGGAGTGCAATGGCACGATCTCGGCTCACCGCAACCTCCGCCTCCTGGGTTCAGGCAATTCTCCTGTCTCAGCCTCCTGAGTAGCTGGGATTACAGGCACGTGCCACCATGCCCAGCTAATGTCTTGTATTTTTAGTAGAGACGGGGTTTTACCATGTTGACCAGGATGGTCTCGATCTCTTGACCTCGTGATCCACCCGCCTCGGCCTCCCAAAGTGCTGAGATTACAGGCTTGAGCCACCGCGCCCAGCCAATTTTTGTATTTTTTAGTAGAGACGGAGTTTCACCATGTTGGCCAGGCTGGTCTTGAACTCCTGACCTCAGGTGATCCGCCTGCCTTGACCTCCCAAAGTGCCGGGATTACAGCCGTGAGCTACCATGCTCTGCCTCTCTGATAAATTCTTCTTTTTTAAGAGTTGGGGTCTCGCTCTGTCACCCAGGCTGGAGTGAAGTGGCGCATTCATAGCTCACTGCACCCTAGACCTCCCAGGCTCAAACGATCCTCCCACCTCAGCCTCCCAAGTAGCTGGGACTCTGATGATCCAAAGGGTGAGAGGCCGGAGGCAGGACCCTCCAGGCAGAGACCTGCCCAAGACCCAAATTGGGGAAGCATGAGGGACCAGGTTGCAGGGGGTGGGGGTGCTAAATTATGCCAGGGATGCACCCACACCTTGCCCAAGAGCAGCAGAGACCGACAGCTTGAGCTGCTGAAGGGCTGATGGGCACACACCAGCTGTGGCCCTGGGGCTCTGGCAGCTGAACAGGTGTCTGCCAGCCCAGTGCCAGGACTCCAGGACTGAGCAGATGGTCACAGGGCACTCTCTCTTCTGTGCAAGGCCAAGCCACCACTGAGCACCAGGTGCCATGTAGGGCACTCCCAAATGACCACCCATCCTTCCACCAGCCCTGGATGGGTTTTTGCCATTTTTACAAGAAATGGGAGGTGCTGGCCGGGCACAGCAGCTCACGGCTGTAATCCCAGCACTTTGGGAGGCCGAAGCAGGTGGATCATCTGAGGTCGGGAGTTCAAGACCAGCCTGACCAACATGGTGAAACTCCATCTCTACTAAAAGTACAAAATTAGCCGGGTGTGGTGGCGCATGCCTGTAATCCTCAGCTACTCGGGAGGCTGAGGCAGAAGAATGGCTTGAACCCGGGAGGCGGAGGTTGTGCTGAACCAAGATAGCACCATTGCACTCCAGCCTGGGCAACAAGAGCGAAACTCTCAAAAAAAAAAAAAAAAAGAAAGAAAGAGGCTCAGAGAGGTTAAGAAAGATGATCAAAGACACACAGCATAGCCAGGGGTTAAATCCAGGACTGCTGGGACACCAGGGTAGAGACAGTTTTCAGCAGAGTACATGTGCATATATCTGTTGTGAGTGTCTGTGTGAGCCTGGCAGTGGCCATGGGTGCCAGAGTCGGCTCCCAGCTCCAAAGATGGTGGTGTGGTCTCTCCCCAGCTCCGACCTTATAGTGATAGCTGGAAACCAGTGGGAATATTGACACTGTGGAAATTAGCAACTGCTACAAGTCAGAACGCTGGTTGTTAAATACTGACCAGTCCAGTACCAGCTGACAAGTGTGTGTATCTACATGAGACTGAGTGTGTGTGTGTGTCTGGGTCTGTCCATCTATACTGCCTTTGTATGTTTCATTGTTCGTCTGTCTGTCCCTATCTGAATCTCTGTGCACGCATCTGTGTGTCTAAGTGTGTCTGTGTGTGTGTGTGGCTATGGCTGAGTGTGCTTCGGTGTTTGTGTGTCTTGCATGCATGTGTGTGTCTGTGTGTGTCTATATGTGTCCAAGCAAGCGCATATGCATTTCTGTATGTGACAGTGTTTGGGGGGTGTTGGTGTGTGTGTGTCCCTGTGCATGTGTGTGTCCCTGTGTGTGTGTGTGTCACGGTGTCTGTGTGTGTTTATGTGTGTGTGGCCTCTCAAGCTGAAGATGATAGTTTCAAGTGAAATCGAGGCTGACTCTCTCCAATACAAAGCTCAATTTGCTTGCAAATGTCCTTTGAGAGGCAGAGGAGACAGGAATGGAGGGGGTGGGACGCAGGAGCCAGACAGAGGCAGCGCCCAGCAGCAGGAATGACGTCACCGAGCGGATTCCAAGAGCGCCCCAAGAACACTGGGGTGTCATCCACCCCTGGAAGCACTGTAGATTCTAGGTGAGACTCCACGAGGCCCCAAGCACAGCCCTTGAGAAAGCAGTCATTTGTGAGGATGCAGAGTGATAAAAATATAAAGTTTGTTTCCTGCGAAAATCACTTGTGACTTAAAAGCCTGCATCTCTCGTTGTCATGGAATTGACAATACCACTGAGGATCAAAGGGACAAGAATAGACTTGAGAAGCTGTTTCCCACGTAACTCCTGGGAGCCTTTTCTCCCAAACTTCATGCTCTCTCCTCCCTCTGGAGAACACTCTAGAGGCCATGGGGCAACCCTCCATCACTCGAAAGCTGGCACCCTCTCTGTTCTAGTCAGACACCCCTTATCAGGAAGAGCCCCTCCTCCCCCACCCCAGCCACGTGTCTGCCCTCCCATTTCCCCACCCTCCTGGTCCCGGCAACCATGTGACCCAAGCTGAGCCAATCAGATTCTCCCCTGGGATTTTTCACATTGGAACCGTGGTAGAAGGGTTGGGCACTCCTGGGAGATAAAAGTGGGTGGCTGTGTGAGTGGTGGCTCATGCCTGTAATCCCAGCACTTTGGGAGGCCAAGGCAGGAGGATCACTTGAGGTCAGGAGTTCAAGACCAGCCCGGACAACATGGCAAAACCCCATTTCTACTGAAAACATAAAAATTAGCCAGGCGTGGCGGCAAGTGCCTATAAAATCAGCTACTCAAGAGGCTGAGGTGGGAGATCTCTTGAACCCAAGAGGTGAAGATTGCAGTGAAATGAGATTGCACCATTGCTCTCCAGCCTGGACAACAGAGCCAGACTCTGTCTCAATAAAATAAAATAAATACAAGAGGGTGGCTGTGAGCCAGGAGCTGTGTGGGTGGCCAAAGACTGATGACCCTCAGGCATTCTCGGTTCCAGCCACTTGTATTTTTTTTATTTTTATTTTTATTTTTTGAGACCAGGTCTCTCTCTGACACCCAGGCTAGAGTGCGGTGGTACTATCTCAGCTCACTGCAGCCTCAGCATTCTGAGCTCAAGCAATCCTCCGGCCTGTGCCTTGCCTCCAGCCACTTCTGGGGCCCAGCCTCACCCTGGCCCTAGCCCCAATGTGGCTACACAAGTGAATAAACCCCTTTGGGCCTAAAATCCTCCAAACTGGGTATGTGTCCCCAGAAACTCCCCAAGTCCTGCTCTGGGCCCACCACTCCCATCCTCATGCTTTGGGAGGTGAGGAGGGGCCATTTCAACCGTAGGCAATCACGCCTCCTCATAGACTTGATGGCCAAGGCTAAGGCGTGACTTGCCCAAAGCCATACAGTGTGGGGTGCTGGGTGGGCGATAAAGTCCCAGGGAAGCTCCCCGACTCCCTGACACTTCCCTTCTCTGGAATCCAAAGCACCCTACGCTCCCGATGGCTCAGAAGTCAGCTGCCCCATCAATTATTAAATGTCCTTAAAAGCCCCAGAAAACTGAGATGGGACTGGATCAGAAGGCATCAGACCACTCACAACCTTTGGCTAAAAAGGGAAAATTAAGGCCAGGCATGGTGGCTCACGCCTGTAATCCCAACACTCTGGGACGCCGAGGCAGGTGGATCACTTGAGGTCAGGAGTTCGAGACCAGCCTGGCCAACGTGGCAAAACCCCATCTCTACTGAAAATACAAAAATTAGCCTGGCATGGTGGCGCATGCCTGTAATGCCAGCTACTCAGGAGGCTGAGACAGGAGAATTGCTTGAATTGGGATATGGAGGTTGCAGTGAGCTGAGATCGCACCATTGCCCTCCAGCCTGGGCAACAGAGCGAAACTCCGTCTCAAATAAATAAATAAATAAAAAGGAAAAATTAAGTCCATGGGGTGTTAATCCACAAATTGCAGAATGTAGGAATTCTCAGCATTTGGGCCTCCCTGGGAGAATGACCAGCCTCACTTAGAACAAGATGCTGGGAGCCACAGAGGGGTTTCCAGGTAGTTCCTTTGACGTCTAGCAGGAGTGGGAGGGCTGGGTGAAACTGACTCTCACTCTCCCCTCAGCTGCACAAGCAAGTGGTCCAAGAACTCACAGGCAAATGTTTAGCTAAGGACAGAGTTCTTCCCACCCTCCCCCACATACATATTTATTTCGCCCAACAAAACCTGACATTGACACACATTTCACAAAGCAATGCTCATCCTGCGTTCCCACGGAACATTATATTGTGTGCACTGCTTCATCTAAACAGGCTTCCTTTTTAAGAACTTCCCTCTGCCCGGGCGTGGGTGGCTCACGTCTGTAATCCCAGCACTTAGGGAGGCCGAGGCAAGAGGATTGCTTACATTCATTATGTTATTTAGCCTGGGCAACATAGTAAGACTCCATCTCTACAAAAATAAAAGTAAAAAATTAGCCAGGCATGGGGGTGCATGCCGGTTAGCTACTTGGGAGGCTGAGGCAGGAGGACAGCTTGAGCCCAGGTCGAGGCTGCAGTAAGCTACGATCATAACACTGCACTCCAGCCTATGCAACACAGCCAGACCCTGACTCATTTTTTGTTTTGTTTTGGTTTTTTGGAGACAGAGTCTAGCTCTGTAGCCCAGCCTAGAATGCAGTGGTGGGGTCTTGGTTCACCACAACCTCCCCTTCCCGGGTTCAAGTGATTCTCATGCCTCAGCCTCCAAAGTAGCTGGGATTACAGATGTGCACTGGCACACCCAGCTAATTTTTGTGTTTTCAATAGAGACAGCATTCCCTATGTTGGCCAGGCTGATCTCAAGCTCCTGACCTCAAGTGATCCGCTTGCCTCGGCCTCCCAAAGTGCTGGAATTATAGGTGTGAGCCACTGTGCCCGGCCAGACCCTGACTCTTAAAAATGAAATAAAATAAAGTTAATATGGCAAACATGAAATATGCTGCTCTGAAGAATTGATGTTGGCTCACGCCTGTAATCCCAGCACTTTGGGAGGCTGAGGCAGGTGGATCACCTGAGGTCAGAAGTTTAAGACCAGCCTGGCCAACATGGTGAAACCCCGTCTCTACTAAAAATACAAAAAGAATTAGCTGAGCGTGGTGGCAAGCGTCTGTAATCCCAGCTACTTGGAAGGCTGAGGCAGGAGAATTGCTGAAACCCAGGAGGTGGAGCTTGCAGTGAGTCAAGATGATGCCATTGCACTCCAGCTCAGGCAACAACAGCGAGACTCCATTTCAAAAAAAAAAAAAGAAAAAAAGAAAGAAAGAATCGATGTTGAGGCTGGGCATGGTGGCTCATGCCTGTGATCCCAGCATTTTGGGATCCTCCCAGCAGGAGAGGATCACCTGAGCCCAGGGGTTCAAGACAAGCCTGGGCAACATGGTGAAAGCCCAGCTCTACAAAAAACACAAAAATTAGCTGGGTGTGGTGTGCGCCTGTGGTCCCAGCTACTCCGGAGGCTGAGGTGGGAGGATCGCTTGAGTCCAGGAGGTTGAGGCTGCAGTGAGCTATGATGGCACCACTGCACTCCAGCCTGGGCAACAGAGCAAGACACTGTCTCAAGAAGAAAAAGAAAGGCTGGTGAAGGAGTTAGGAGCAGAGAGACGTTGTGCTGTTTTAGGTGAACTTTCTTGTTACTGATGATGACGTAGAGTATCCAAGAGTGACTCTGCATGCCCAAGAAACACCCTGAGTGTGTCCCATCCCCTGGCAACTCAGCACCCTTTCTGCTCCACCCCAGGGTCTACGCAGTAATCCCGGGTCACCATCTTTTATTTCATCATAAGGTGTTTTGGTGGCTCTTGTATCTCTGAGGTCCTGAGAGAAAACAGCAGGTTGAGATTAGGGTAATTCAAGGAGGGCTATTTACAAAGGGATGGTTTACACGAGGGAGAACAGGTCAGGAACCGCCAGGCACCGCCATGACCTGAGATAGCAGAAAAGGAGCTGTGACCGCTCCTAAGCCCATAGCAGCAGGGAAGGACCAGAAACTGGAATCTGGAATGAGAGAGAGGGTCCTGGGGAAGTCGTGATCTACGTCAAGAACACTCTAGGCAGGGTGAGCGCACGGGGAGGGAGTCAGGGGAAGATATGGTTGATCTCCCTTTCTCACTCCCTCCAACTCCCTGTTGGTGCCTTCTTTCCATTAGCCAAATCTCACTGGAAGAGAGAGGCAGGGAGTCCACTGAGGTGGCTCCTACAGGGCAGCTCCCCAGGGCACTGAGCAGGGTGGAGATGGGCAGGCAGGAAAACAGAGGATGAAAGTTGCTCAGTCTGGTGGCGACCCCCCCCCAGGTTACACCGGCCAGTGGCTGCTGAGAGATGTGAGCACCTGGAGCTGGAAGAAGCCGACTGCAGGGCTTGTCTTAGTGCGTTTTCTGTTGCTACAACTGAACACCTGATGCTGACACTGGATAACTTTTTTTTTTCTGTTGCCCAGGCTGGAGTGAGCTGGAGTGCAGTGGCTGGATTTCGGGTCACTGCAACCTCTGTCTCCCGGGTTAAAGAAATTCTCCTGCCTCTGCCTCCCCAGTAGCTGGGATTACAGGTGCCTGCCACCATGCCTGGTTAATTTTTGTATTTTTAGTAGAGACAGGGGTTCTTTTCTTTCTTTCTTTCTTTTTTTTTTTTTTTTGGAGATAAAATCTTGCTCTGTTTCCCAGGCTGGAGTGCAGTGGTGTGGCCTCAGCTCACTGCAACCCCTGCTTCCCGGTTCAAGTGATTCTCCTGCCTCAGCCTCCTGAGTAGCCAGGACTATAGGCATGCACCATCACACCTGGCTAATTTTTATATTTTTAGTAAAGACAAGGTTTCACCATATTGGCCAGGCTGGTTTCAAACTCCTGACCTTGTGATCCACCCGACTCAGCCTCCCAAAGTGCTGGGATTACAGGCATGAGCCACCTCCTCCAGCCAGTGCTGGGTAATATTTAAAGAAAAGGATTTCTTTCTTACAGATCTAGAGGCTGGGAAGTCCAAGGTTGTGGGGCTGTGTCTGGTGAGGCCCTTCTTGCTAGCGGGGACTGCCTTCTGCAAAGACCCAAGGAGGTGCGGGACACCCCACAGTGAGGGGCTGGCATCTGGCGGGGACTGCCTTCTGCAAAGACCCCAGGAGGCGCAGGACACCCCACAGTGAGGGGCTGGCATCTGATCTCAAGTCTCTCTTTTTCTTGTAAGGCCACCAATCCCACTCCCATAATAACCAATTAATTTGTTAATTAATGAATGGATTACTCCACTGGAGAGGGCAAAGCCTACAAGACCCAATCATCTCTTAAAGGCCCCACCTCTTCATACTGCCACATTGGGGAT
This sequence comes from Sapajus apella, assembly GCF_009761245.1. Classification (NCBI taxonomy): domain Eukaryota; kingdom Metazoa; phylum Chordata; class Mammalia; order Primates; family Cebidae; genus Sapajus; species Sapajus apella. Next base: position 5,474,457 of record NW_022437050.1, read on the forward strand.
TAAGTTTCAACATGACTGTCAGAGAAGACAAACATTCAAACCATAGCAGAGCTTCTTAGTCTCTGGGGGAATCAAGGGAAATTTAATGAAATCCATAGATTCCTCTTCCTGGAAACAGGTACATCCACACTCCTTCAGTTCCAAGTGGCAGAAACACCACTCAAACAGCTTTATGCTAAAAAGAGAATTTACTAGTTCACAGAGTAGGTGTCAGGTAGGGCTGGATCCAGGTCACAAGTAACGCTGCCAGGGCTCTGGCTCTGGCTTCATCTGCTGTTCTGCTTGTCTTCATGAACTTCATTCTGCACACAGGTGCTGGGCACATGGAGAACAGATGGCTACAGCAGCTTGATCTTACCTCCCCAAGTTGAGGTGTCATAAAATCAACCCATCCAGGAAGATCTCGTAAAAGTTCCAAGAAAGGCTCTGATGGGCCAGGCTCCAGCCATATGCCCTTCCCTGATCAATTTCTGTGTTCCAATGGATGCTGTCCCATGTGGCCTGGGTGATGCTTGGGACTCACAGCCCTACCTCCCCCCAGGGTAGGTGGGGTAGATGCTTTCCAAACCAATCCACACTATAGCCACCAGAGCCTTCCCCTAGGACCGCCACTGAGCAGGGACCACAGGCCACAACATTTACCCCTTTTCTTTGCAGGTGGAGAAACGGAGCCACAGATCAAGGTCACCCAGTGAGTGAGAAGCAGAGTCTGCAGCTGAAGCAAGTTCTTCAAATTCCTCATCCAAGGCTTTCTCTTGGAAGGCCCAAAGCTTATTAAATCCTTAAAAGGGCATTATCAACGGGACGTGTGTTGAGTTTCCTTAATCCTGCAAGAGGATTAGGAGAATTCAGCCAAGATAAGCTCCTTCAGGGAAAAACCAGCCGCCTCTCACCGACCCGTGGTCTTAGTGAGCTGGGACCAGCCCGCTTCAAGGAGCCTTGACCTTGGGACCCTTCCACCACCTCATCGGGCTCACAGCCCATAATTATAAGAACCACAGCGGTGTTCAGATAGCCCAGGAAGGTTTCCAAGGGGACTGGTGTATATAGAAGACAAAGCAGCTGAACAAAGATATATAGTCTGAGGCTGGGCGCAGTGGCTCTTACCTGTAATCCCAGCACTTTGGGAGGCTGAGGAGGGAGGATCACTTGAGCTCAGGAGTTTAAGACTGGGCTGGGCAACATAGCGAGACCCTATCTCTACAAAGAAATTTTAAAATTGTGTAACGGGGACTACAGGCATGGTGGCATGTGCTTGTAGTCCCAGCTACTCGGGGAGGCTGAAGCAGGAAAATCACTTGAGCCCGTGAGTTCGAGGCTGCAGTGAGCTGTGATTGCGCCACAGCAGCCCAGCCAGGGCAACAGAGCAAGAGCTTTTCTCTAAAAAGAAGATTTAGAGTCTGGAACTTGAAGTTAGGCCCACCCCTAAATATACAAGGCCTGGGATGAGGACCAAATGATGAAAGGTTCACACACTGTAGTTAAGAGCTACAAATCAAAAATAACTAAAAAAAGAAAAGAAAGAAAAAAAGAGTTACAAATCAAGCAGAAAAATTGCCAGACAAATACATTCTGTCTCATACTTTTCTGGGTTTTTTTTTAATTGTTTAAGAGACAGGATCTTGCTATGTTGCCCAGGCTGGATTCAGACTCCTGAGCTCAAGCAATCCTCTTACCTGGGCTTCCACCTCAGTAGTTGGAACTAGAGGCAGACACCCAGCTCCTGTTTCCTTCCCTTCCCTCCCTCCCTCCCTCCCTTCCTTCCTTCCCTTCTTTTCTTTTTAATTTGAGACAGGGTCTTGCTTTTATCATCCAGGCTGGAGTGCAGTGGTACAATCTTGGCTCACTGCAACCTCTGCCTCCCAGGCTCAAGCAATCCTCCCACTCCAGCCTCCCAAGTAGCTGGGACTATAGGTGTGCGTCACTATGCCAGGCTAACTTTCGTGTTTTTTGTAGAGATGGGGTTTCACCATGTTGCCCAGGCTGGATTCAAACTCTTGGGTTCAAGCGATCCTCCCGCCTGGGCTTCCTGAGGCTCTGGGATCACAGGTGTGAGCCGCGACGCTGGTCCATGGTTGATTTCAAGGTGGGAGAGCGAACGCGGTCGCACGGCACACTGTCATTTGGTGTTTCCACCCTACAGGGTACCAAGGACTCAGATAACCTGGGGAATCCAGACCGTGGGCAAATAATTAGACAGTGACGAGTTTTGAGTTTGTATTACCTTTGTATGTTTATTTCATTTCATTTTAACAATGGCTGAGTTTAACCACTTTCTCGCAGTATCTCCTGAAAACATGCTAATCGGCTCTTGGAAGCTGCTGGGAGCAGTTTAGGACAGCACAGAGCTGTTCCCTCCAGCGAAGTAGCCCACGTCCATGCCCATTCTCGGGCGGCCAAGGTGATGTGGCCCAGCCTCACCAAGAGGTCCCACACAGCCGGCAAAGGCCCCACATGGGTCAATTTCCACCGAGCAGCCAGATACCCCAGGGCGTTTTGTTGATCTTATTGACCACGGCAAATGGCCACTGGGCACCAACTCAGTGCCAGCCCAGGCTCAGGGACTGTCACATGTGACCTCACAGTAACCCTGTGCCATGGTTACCGCGGTCACCCCGCGTTACACCTGAGGCCACTGAGGCTCGGTAAGACAAAGGCGCTTGTAGGCGGTAGGACTCAGACTCAAAACCTTTCTTCTGTCCTGACCAGGGAGAAGGGCGAGGTGGGGGAAAGGGCACCTGTCCCCAAGGAGCCACCCCTGAGGCCTAGCCTCCAGGGAACCTGGAGCTGAAGGGTCTCAGGTGGAGCTGAGTAATCCTCTCTCTCTCTCCCTGTCTCCCTCTCCTTTTCCCCCTCCTCTCTCTCTCTCCCTCTCTCTCTGTCTTTCCTTCTCTCTCTTACCCCATCTCCTCCCTCTTTCTCCCTCCCTGCCATCTATCTCTCTTTTTTTTTTTTTTTTTTGAGACAGAGTCTCACTCTGTCACCCAGGCTGGAGTGTAATGGCGCGATCTCAGCTCACTGTAACCTACACCTCCCAGGTTCAAGCGATTCTCCAGCCTCAGCCTCCCGAGTAGTTGGGATTATAGGCTCCCACCACCACACCCGGCTAATTTTTGTATTTTTGTATTTTTTTTTTTTTTTGAGACAGGTTCTTGTTCTATCACCCAGGCTGGAGAGCAGTGGCACAATCTTGGCCCACTGCAACCTCTGCCTCCCAGGTTCAAATGATTCTTCTGCCCCAGCCTCCCAAGTAGCTGGAACTATAGGCACGCATCACCACACCCAGCTAATTTTCATATTTTTAGTAGAGACAGGGTTTCACCATGTTGGCCAGGCTGGTCTTGAACTCCTGACCTCAGGTGATCCGCCTGCCTCAGCCTCCCAAAATGCTGGAATTACAGGCGTGAGCCATGGTGCCCAGCTAATTTTTGTATTTTTAGTAGAGATGGGGTTTCACTATGTTGGCCAGGCTGGTCTTGAACTCCTGACCTCAGGTGATCTGCCCACCTTGGCCTCCCAAAGTACTGGGATTACGGGCATGAGCCACTGCACCCGGCCTCCGCTGCCCCTGTCTATCTCTCTGTCTCTGAGATACCCCAGTCAAGGATCCCACCCTGTCCATGGCCCACCATGTGACCAGCTGCTTGGCAGAGCCTGGGCCGCTGCTCTCGGGGACAGGTGCCTGGCGTGGGTGAGGAGGTGCTCTCTCTCTCGGTTATCTTTTCTACAGCATACATTTCTGGATTGGTGAAATATTATCTTTATTTTTAGACGGAACAATAAAGCTATTTTCAGCTTGGGAACAAATGAGTCCGATGGTAAATAAATCCCCAAGGCCGGTGCTGGACAGGCTGGTGCTGTCACAGTGGAGGCAGGCAGCATTCCTCCCCGGGAAGGGTCTGGTCTCAGGGTAGGGGCGCAGAAAGGATGTGGGGAGCCCAGGAGCCGAGAGGTGGGAGGGGGAGGGAGGCAGGGAGCGTCCTGGGCTCGTGCAGCTGGAAAGTCCCGCAGGTTTTACGGATCCAGACATTGAGGCCCAGAGAGGGTGAGCGCCCTGCCCCAGGATGCACAGCCTGCAGGTGCCTGGTCCCACTTCCCTGAGCTCTGCCGGGCACTGAGGCTCTAAGGAGCGCTCCTGTGTTTTCTCAGCACTTGAGAACAGATGGCTCCAATTCCCACCCACGGATGCCAAACATTTTCCCTGGTTACCCTGCTAATTTGCTCACAGCCTCCTCTTGTAAATAGAGAGTACAAAGGCTCCTCTGGGTAGCGTGTCTGCCGGGCAGACGCCGAAGCCACGGGGAGAGGGCTTAGAAGGAGCGCAGGAAAGTCCCAGGTAAGAACCACGTAAGGCCCAGGTGGGGCCCAGGTAAGGCCAGGATCCTTGGCCGACCAGGGGGTCATGGGAAGGATAGTGGGAAGGACAGTGGGAAGGCCTGGGTTCAGGTCTTGGCCCTGCGCTCCCTTGGAGCCCAGCTGGGAAACTTGCACCAGCCTTAGGCCCTCTGGCATCAGTTTTCTTATCTGTGAAATGGGCACGTTAATGTCAACGGCGTAAGACAAGAGCTATTACGTAGGCACCCAGGGACTGGATGAATCTGTAGGAGTCTAACCACCCTTCCTGCCTTCATCTGGGGTCAGCAGGGAGGGGGCCGCACCCTGGACAGCATCCCTGCCCCTCCGTTCCCAACAGTAGATCCTTCAACCAGCCCGTTTTGGTTTTTGTGTTTGTTTTTTGAGGCTGAGTCTTGCTCTGCCCCCCCGGGCTAAAGTGCAGTGGCATGATCTCGGCTCACCACAAACTCCAGCTCCCTGGATCAAGCCATTCTCCTGCCTCAGCCTCCCGAGTAGCTGGGATTAAAGGCGCAAACCACCACACCCAACTATTTTTTTTATTTTTAGTAGAGACGGGGTTTCACTGTGTTGGCCAGGATGTCTCCATCTCCTGACCTCGCGATCCACCTGATTTGGCCTCCCAAAGTGCTGGGATTAAAGGCGTGAGCCACTGCGTCCGGCCTCAACCAGCCCTTTTGACAGAATTCTTTCAACAACACTAACGGGTCCTCCTCGGTACCGAGCCCTGTCGAGAGGCCCAGAAAGCAGCTGTTTCAAGCCTTCTGCACTGGGTGGCCTTGGGCAGCTGCCTTCACCTCTGTGGGCCTCATTCCCTTGAGCCTCCCACAGAGGTCACAGGAAGGATTCCATGAGAGGATGTGTGCTCAGAGTGCTCAGAGTTACTCCTACCATACAGCAGTCAGGGAAGGCTTCCTGGAGGAGGCAACACTAGCCCTTACACCTTACGGATGCATGGGTATGATTGGGTATGGCTGGTGCTTCCAGGGTGGGGATGGGTAGGGAGGCACCTCATGGGCCCGTGCCAGGTCTGGGGTGCACAGCTGCATGGAGGGGTTTGGAGGTGGCTGGAAGGGGGATTCCAGGCAGATCCTGGGTCCCTTGGGTCTCCCTTCCCCACAACCTCGTTCACAGCAGCCCAGTGGGTAATGAAGTGCTCCTTCCAGCTGACAGCTCCTGGAGCTGGGCCAGGCAGCTCCTCTTGTCCTAGACCTGCCTCCAGCTGCTGTCTGCAGCCCGGGGAAGGCTTTACCACACCTGTCTGGCCTGGGGCATCCTGGGGGATGGAGCTCCTGGGGGATGGAGCTCCAGGAGGCCCACTGTGGCTTAGGGCCCCAGTCCCAGAAGCCTGGCGTGGGGCGAGGCTGTCTGGTCTTCAGCACGGGGGTCTGGAGTGAGAGCGGGGGCGTCTAGTGGGGCAGCTTAACTGGGCAGGGCCAACGGGACCTGGCCTGGGGAGGAACCCGGATCTGCCTGGCCATGCTGTGTGACTTTGATGAGCTCCTCTACTGCTCTGAGCCTGGGCTTCCGGTCTGTGATGTCTGCCCTCCCGGAGTCACTGTGAGGTTCTGAGCAGAGGACACTCTTGGCTCACAGCCTGGTGCGTAGCTGGTGTGGTGAGCGCCAACCCCTCCCTGTCCTGCAGAGCCCGAGGTTCAGCACACACAGGCCGCCTCGCCCTCTCCAGAGAGGATCATGGGGCTTCATTTGTTGATTGAATTTGCTTGTTTGGCCCAGATTGGGTCTCATTTTCTTCTTTTTTCTGGAGACAGAGTCTCGCTCTGTTGCCAGGCTGAAGTGCAGTGGTGGGATCTCGGCTCCCTGCAACCTCCACCGCCTATGTTCAAGCGATTCTCCTGCCTCAGCCTCCTGCGTAGCTGGGATTATAGGCCTGCACCACCATGGGCTAATTTTTGTATTTTTAGTAGAGATGGGGTTTTGCCATGTTGGCCAGGCTGATCTCAAACTCCTGACCTCAGGTGATCCGCCCACCTCGGCTTCCCAAAGTGCTGTGATTACAGGCATGAGCCGCTGCTCCTGGCCATGGGTCTCATTTTCCCTTGTGAGTTTGACTCCATCATGCCTGAATGCAGGGGAAGCAGGCAATGTCCTGTCCTGGCCAAGGCAGACGTGGGGCTGATGCTGAACGGCCTGGTGACCCTGGTCCTGGGGCTCAGGGAGTTTGCATGAGGAGTTTCTGTCCACGGTCAGGCTTGCAAGCCTTGGTCTCTCGGCCCACCCTAAGGTGGCCCAGTCCTACCCCTGTCTTGGAGTTGCTGTGAGCAGAAATGCAGTAATGTGTCACCATGATGATGACTAGTGGCATGCTATCAGTCCCACGCTTCCCCAGGGGGACCCCCGCCTCACCACCCACCAGCTGGCTCCCTGGTCTGCAAAAGGGGGCTCACTGGATACCCGGCTCCCTGTGCGAATAAGAGGAGCTGACGTCCATGAACGCCACTCCCTGCATCCATGGAGACCGAGGAGGTGGGAGGCCCTTGTACCCCGAAAACCCAGCCAGCCCCCCCTCCCTCTGGAGAACCGTGTCCCGAGCAAGGCCCCTCACCCTGTCTCTGTCTGATCTCCACTGGGTGTATGGATTGACGGGAAAGATTCTAATGGGCTTTAAGTTAATAAGATGGGAACAAATTAGGTTTGATCTCTGCCAGAAGCAGATGGCACAGCTGTCACAGTCTGGAACAGCCCGGCTGGAGCTGTGGCAGGCAGCAGGGGCTGGGTGAGGGTACACAACACTGGGCTCTCTTTATTTATTTATTTTTGAGACAGAGTCTTGCTCTGTCATCCAGGCTGGAGTGAAGAGGTGTGATCTCAGCTCACTGCAACCCCTGCCTCCTGGGTTCAAGTGATTCTCCTGCCTCAGCCTCTGGAGTAGCAGAGATTACAGGTGCACGCCACCATGCCCAGCTAATTTTTATATTTTTAGTAGATACAGGGTTTCGCCATGTTGGTCAGGCTGGTCTCGAACTCCTGACCTCTAGTGATCTGCCCGCCTTGGCCTCCCAAAGTGCTGGGATTATAGGCGTGAGCCACCGGGCCCAGCCCTTTTTTTTTTTTTTTTTTTGAGATGGAGTCTCCCTCTGTCACTGAGGCTGGAGTGCAGTGGCCCATTCTCGGCTCACTGCAACCTCTGCCTCCTGGGTTCAAGCGATTCTCCTGCCTCAGCCTCCCAAGTAGCTGGGACTATAGGCGCCTGCCACCACGCCTGGGCTAATTTTTGTATTTTTAGTAGAGACAGGGTTTTGCCATGTTGCCCAGGCTGGTCTCGAACTCCTGAGCTGAAAGTGACCCACCCACCTTGGCCTCCCAGAGTGCTGGGATGGCAGGTGTGGCCACCGCACCCGCCGGGGAAGTGGAAACGCTAATGATTCTTTCCACGTCCTCTCCAGTCATCGTTCTATTTAGATTTCTTTCACTTCTGATAACAGCTTTTCTGCTTATTTATAGTTTCCCAGAAAATCATTTTACCCAGTTTTTTCCTTTTTTTTTTTTTTTTTTTTGCCTACAGTGGAAAGCATCTTCGTATTCCCCTTTGCCATTTCTGCATCCTGAACACTGTCACGCTGCCAGCTTTCCATATTATTCTAAATCTTCCTAACCGCATAGCCTGGTGGTGACTTCAGCTTTCTCTGTAGGGTTACACATTATTTCACTGATTTCTTTGGGTTTTTCAAATATAACAATCATGTCATCTGTTCCCCGTGGCGAGCAAAGTAAATCAGGGACTCATCTTGGCCAAGGGGACTATTTGCAGTGTTTGGCTATTATGACAAGCATCTTTGTATATAAAAACTTTCCTGTATTTAGAAACATTTCCTCCGGCCAGATTTTTCTGGAAGAAAAGGTAAGAATGTCTTTTAAGCCAATTTACATTCCAAAAGGGTTGGTCCCATTTTCACTCCCACCAGCCAATCAGCAACAGGGAGATATGGAGGGGAAAAAAAAAAAAAAAAAGCCTTGTGGCCCGGCGCAGTGACTCACATCTGTAATCCCAGCACTTTGGGAGGCCAAGGCAGGTGGATCACCTGAGGTCAGGAGTTTGAGACCAGCCTGGCCAACATGGAGAAACCCCGTCTCTACTAAAAATATTAAAATTATCCGGGCATGGTGGTGGGTGCCTGTAATCCCACCTACTTGGGAGGCTGAGGCAGGAGAATCGCTTGAACTGGAGAGGCAGAGGTTGCAGTGAGCTGAGAGCGCGCCATTGCACTCTAGCCTGAGTGACAGAGCGTGACTGTCTCAAACAAAGAAGAAAAAAAAAAAAAAAAAAAAAAAATCATTGCTCCAGGGATTCCAACTCCTCCCACGGCCGAGAAGACCCCCTTTGGGTGTTTGCCTTCTCCAGCCTCACCTCCCGTCACCCCAGAGCCTCTATTCCCACAGCAGTGACCTTCCTTCTGTTCCTAAATTAAATGGGCTGTTTCCAGACTCAGAACTTTGCACTGGCTGTCCCCTGCGCCGGAAACACCCTTACCACTAACGTTTCCATCATTCGAAGCCCTCAACTCAGACATCGCCTTCTCAGACCACCTGGATGCCAACACCCACTCCTGCCCCCCAGACACATGCTGTTCTCTGCTCCATCCCCGTCTAGTCTTCCAAACATTGATTCCAAAATGACTGTACTGGTTTATTGCCAGCATCCACCATTTAACTGAAACTCCACGGGAGCAGGGACCCTGGATGCGTCCCCTGCATCTAGAAAATGTCTCACATGCACGTAATAGTGTTTGTATTATTTATTTCCTTATTTATTTTTAGAGGCAGGGCTTTGCTCTAAGGTCCAGGCTGGGGTGTAGTGGCATTATCAGAGCTCACTGTAGCCTCCACCTCCCAGGCTAACACAATCCTCCCACTTCAGCCTCCTGAGTAGCTGGGATTACAGGCATGCGCCACCACGCCTGGCTTACTTTTTCATTTTTTTGTAGAGATGGAGTCGTGCTATGTTGCCCAGGCTGGTCTCGAACTCATGGGCTCAAGCTATCCTCTCGCCTTGGCCTCCCAAAGTGCTGGGATTATAGGCATGAGCCACAGCACCTGGCCCAGCAAATCATTCTTATCTGGAAACCTCCCCACATCCAGGACAACAAGGCAAGGATCCCCATTGAAAGCTCTAGACGTACAGGAAGCACTGGGGCTCATGAGCTTTATTTTTATTTTATTTTTTCAAGATGGGGTTTTGCTCTGTCACCCAGGCTAGAGGGCAGTGGTGTGATCTCAGCTCACTGCAACCTCCGCCTCTCTAGTTCAAGTGATTCTCCTGCCTCAGCCTTCTGAGTAGCTGGGATTACAAGCACCTACCACCATGCCCGGCTAATTTTTGTATTTTTAGTAGGGACGGGGTTTCACCATGTTGGCCAGGCTGGTCTCGAACTCCTGACCTCAGGTGATTCACCCACCTTGGCCTCCCAAAGTGCTGGGATTACAGCCATGAGTCACCGAATGTGGCTGTCATGAACCGTAAGATTAGTTGCAACAAGTGACCGGGCCTCCCCTGCAACGGCACCCCCTGCCCAAACAGCAACAGAGGAAGGAGAAGCCTGCCCGTCCTGAGAGTGCATCAGTCGCCCCCCCACCCGTCTCATGTCACTTCACTCAACACTTCCTTATTCAGCTCCCAATGCAGTCCACCCTTCATGCAATTATTTGGCTCCTGCTGTATGTCAGCCTCTGTATGCGTCACTGAGCACTGAGGATTCAGAGGAAACGAAAGCAGGTCTCTACTGTCAGGGGATCTCCCCCTCCCAGTGTCCTTTAGAAGGGATGGGCAAGGCCTGGAACAAAGGTACTGACCCTATTAGGGCAGAAGAAACCCTGGGGGCTTCCTGGAGGTGCTGATGGGGGAGAACGAGCTGAGGCTACAGGTGAGTCGATGGAAAAGAGGGGCTTAATGGGG